>NC_142699.1:45076227-45376066 GCF_029339155.1 Prunus mume
TTAGAGTTTTATTGTAAAAATTCTAAGGATGTAGTTTGAAATAACTCTCAATGGCTGAACTACGCAAGCATTGTAGAACCAAGAAACCATAAGGTTGTTATCCCCCTTTTAATAAGATTGCTGTCTTTAAATTTACTGTCTGAAATAAATTCTTGAGAGTCTGGAAGGTGTAATACGAAGATAATTATCTTTTTGGTACCTTTAAGGGTTTGGGATTCTGGCTTGACCATTGTAAGTGTAGTTTAGTCTCCACTCTGATAATAGGTAATACATTTATGTGGAAGCCTTCCTTGAGACACACCTCGTCATCACACTCTCTTTCAGGCAGGAGTTATTATTACTGTTGCTGTGAAGAGTATACAAATATAAGATTGATAGAACTTTCTAGACTAGGTCATTTATGATCGCATTATCCTTATGTCTTTTACTGCTGGCTCATACCTTAAAGAAATCTGAAATTAAATATCTCCATGCAAATGCTTTCTTAAATATGGAAGCACTGCCAAGGGTTATCTATGCTTAACTGGAAAGTTACGTTGCAATGTTATAAACTTTTGCTGCTGGCTCTTCACCTGAGGAATGTAGTTGGGGAAATGACTGCTTATATGCATTGTAGGCACCTGGATCAAGAAGGCAGATGGAGAAAAAGCGAAGTACAGCGGAGAAAAATGTGAGCTTGAGTGTTCTACAGCAATACTTCTCTGGGAGTCTCAAGGATGCTGCTAAGAGCATTGGGGGTGAGACTTCATCTCTTGTGTGTCTCATATATAAGTATAATGAATCTACTCATTGTGGGATTGATACTTTAATAGATAAGCATGAAAGCAGATTATAAATGTTCTAGAATCCATCTGAGAATTTATCTTTAGGAATTCATTAAAAAAATAATTTTTTAAATAATTATTAATTTATTTGTAATAAGGTACAGATGGAGCCTATGTTTCTTTCATTCATGCTTTCTTCTAGAATCTTGTATCTCCTATATACTAATGTCTAGTCAGACCCTATATAGAAAAGATTCATCTGGTGCTTCACTTAAATGATATAACATTGGGTTAAACAATACTGAAAATGCATGCCATAAACAGTAGAGAGATGGATAAATAAAACATTAGAGAGAGAGGTCACTCTTAGAAAAGATTCATCTGAGATATATATATTATTTTCTCAACAGTCGTGACAATAGTTTAATGCCAATTTTTTTTGTATAGAAGTGATATTGGGGGAAGGGGGAATCGAACCTAGGACCTTGGGTGCAGGGGTAAATGCTCATAATCACTTGAGCTACAAGCCCCTTGCTTGATGCTAAGTTAAACAGTAGTGAAAATGCATGCCATAAACTTATCCTGTCTTTTTATTTGTATAGATATAAATTTTTCTCTTACTAAATTGGTTTAATATATGATGTATATTTTAAATTTCTATAGGAAAACTGGAGATTTATCTGATAGTGTTCCAAGTGTTAAAATTATAATTTCTAAGTATCTTCATGTTTATGAAGTATTGGTTATTGATCAGGGTGTATGTTATCTGTATTTAATATTCCTAGTAAAAAAAGATGTATGTATTTGGATATGAAACAGTTATACCTCTCTTATCTATCTATGCCAAGTACCTTAGAGAAATTTAGTAATATTCATTTGCAAAACCTTACTATCAAGTCGTCGTGCAAATTATCATTTTATTATTTAGTATAATTCTTGCAAATCTATTTGAAATGATTTCTAAAATTAATTTTTTTTTATTTTGGTAGTCTGCCCCACTACGCTAAAGAGGATCTGCAGACAACATGGGATCTCTAGATGGCCATCTCGTAAAATAAATAAGGTGAACCGTTCATTGAAGAAAATACAAACTGTGCTTGATTCTGTTCAGGGGGTTGAAGGAGGATTGAAGTATGACCCAACTACTGGTGGGTTTGTGGCAACAGGGTCCATCGTCCAAGACTTTGATGCTCAGAAAAGTCGTTTATTCCCTGAGAAGAGCCTGCCTGTTCAAAATTCTGAGCTAGTTACCCAAGATCCAGTTCCAGTACCTTCAGTTTCTTGCAATAATGGTGAGAGTTTGGCAATTAAGTTGGAAGAGGATGGGTGTTGTATTCCAACTTCTCACGAGGAAGGGGTAAAGAAACAGAATATCCCTCTTATGCCTCAAAGGGACTCCAAGCCAATTGCAATAGAAGGAAATAAATGGGGTCACAGCAAGAGCAGTCTAAAATTAGAGAATTCTGACTGTCACTTTGTGTCTCAAAGCTCAAGCTCCTTGGCTGCTGCAGATGATATGGACACGGGAGTTGACGGGGATGATGGGATTGTTGAATATAACCAGCATACTTCTTCGAGCATGACGGATTCAACGAATTGCTCTGGTTCAACTCTGCGCTCATCAAGTTCTCAGAGCTTTGAGGAGCAAAAGCAACCAAACATGAACGCAAGCAGTGTTGAGAATGGGTCAAAAATAACTGTGAAAGCTACTTATAAAGAAGATACGATCAGGTTCAAGTTTGACCCTTCTGTTGGGTGCTTTCAACTGTATGAAGAGGTTGCAAAGAGGCTGAAGTTGCAAAATGGGACATTCCAGCTCAAGTATTTGGACGATGAAGAGGAATGGGTGATGCTAGTGAGCGATGCAGATTTGCGGGAGTGCCTTGAAATATTGGATGACATTGGGACACGTAGTGTGAAGTTCATGGTCCGTGATACACCTTTTGGTGTCGGTAGTTCTGGCAGTAGCAATTGTTTCTTGGCAGGGGGCTTATAACAGGTGGAGGTTACTCAACTCTAGGGTAAATTTTGAGTCTGCTTTTATGGTATTATAGGCTTTCTTTCACTAGCTTTATGGGTTTTACTTCATACGAGGTCATGTACTTCTATAGTGGTGAGAGGGGAGGGTGCATGGGAGTGCCACTATATTTCTATCTCTATTGCCTATTTCCTTTCCAATATTAGTTCACTTCAACATACACAATGGAAATCACTGTCTTCTGGCTAGGCTGCTTCGGTAGTCCGTTAAGAAGTACAGCTTTCTGGTGTGCATGGTTGCCATTGTAAAAGTTCCGAAGTAGGCGAAGAGAAGATATGACCTATATAATATAAAACCCATGCATGTTACAATAAGCTGTGTATATGTCATAGTGGATGTAGTCGTAGAAAGGTTAGAGGGGGTGCCTTAATCCCCAGTCTGTATAGTCTTTATAAATATATCAACTTGAAAACAATAGAATTACGACTTGTAATTGTTTATCTTTGAATTCAGTACATTCTTAGGAGAAAGTGGTGTTTATAATTTAGCGAGCACGTGGTTGACAATTTTTTTTTCCAAAGAAAATGTGCGCTCTAACAATGTGTACTTTTTGAAATCTTAATTTCCAAATCATGTTAAACTACGTGCCATGTCTCGTAAATTTGATGAAGCTAGTACCCTTTTTTCTCCTTTCCAGAGCTTATTTTTAATCATAATTGTGACTCTTTTTGGCATTAATTACACTTTGTATTCTTGAAGTTTCGGTAAAATTTCACCTTGGCCTTTAGGCCATCTCCAATCATGTTGGGATTAAACTCAAATGTCCACTCTCCAAAATACAACTATTTATGTATGTTCGTGACTCAAAAATTTTTTTTTTTTCCAAGCAGACTCATAATTTGAGTTTGCAACTTTATTAAATTGTTTAAGAATGATTAATCCATAAATTTTTTTTCTCATTAGTTTTTCTTGATATTATTTTTTTTCAATATTCGTGATTTAATTTTCTAAACATTTTAACCTAAAAAAATTAAAATTCCAAAACATAATTAAATTTCACTTAAAAATTAAAAAAAAAGGATGACAACATCTTATTTCATGGACTTTGAAAGTAAAAACAAGTAGCACACGATTTATATTCAAAACAATGGAATCACATGATTTATTTGGTTAGTTGCAATGTGGTCACAACATATTATCCCAATCTATAGCCCCCTGGAGCTGCTACTTTTGCATATGCCCGGAATAATTTGAACCCTTCATTGAAGCCATTGTCATAATGTCTTCCATTTTTACTTTTACTTTTACTTCATTGGATTCATTTATCCTTATTCAATAATGTTCTGAACTTTTGCCCACCTCCACTTGTGTTCTTCAATTATTTTATGAACCCTTTCCCATCTCCTATTTGTCTTGTTTCAATCATGTTATGAACCATTGCTCATCTTTGTCTATCTCACTTTATTATATTCTCTTATCTTTCCCTATCTTTTTCTATCTTCATTCAATTATTTTCTGAACCATTTCTCATCTCTTATTATCTTGTTTCAATCATGTTTCTGAACCATTGCTCATCTTTGTTCATCTCACTTTATTGGATTCCCTTATCTTTCCTTATATTTTCCTATCTTCATTCAGTTATTTTCAAACATGTCGATTATTCACATTAGGATTGACAATCAGATTTCATGATATAATAATGTGAATAAGGAGTATTGACATAAGAGAATGATTCAATTACAAGGTCATTCCAATTTGAATAGGTTCTTTCACAACATCTCATTTAGCTCGGATAACCGTGACTTGCTACTAGGCAACAACTATGGTTTGTGGATGTCCTAAAAGGTTTCAATTAACCTTTATTAATATGAAAAATTAAATTATGGAATTTAATTCGTATATCATCTCCAAGGAGTTGAGTCAACCCACTACCTTGGTAAAGGGAACCTACGGATCTGCACACCCAAAGAATGTGATTAGAGGTACAAATGATGAGAAATGAAATGAGGAGACACAAGTCAATGGTTGATAATCAAATGTCAAAGTCAACGGTCAAAAGTCAACATGTTGACCTGGAGCAATTGACCAAAGTCAAATAGTTCGACCGAGTCAATTAAGTAAGACTATAATTATAATTTAATAGTTAAATTATAATTAAAAGATTAATTATGGAATTAATATTAACATATAGAAATATTGGATTAAGCTTTTAAATATGATTTAAAAGAAAAGAGACAAAATAGCACAAAAGACTACTGGGCCTAAGAGATAAGTGGCATAAGATGACATGACCCATAGACCAAATAGAGCCCCAAATACCCATCCAAATTTTGGCAACTAAGGGGAAGCTCTCCCCTTGCCTTTTGTGTGTCCTATATAAGCTAAACTTTTGAGAAAACCTAGTTAGGGCTTTTGGTTTCCTACTTTGATTGATGAGTGATCATCTTTGTATCTCATCTTCCATAAACCAAATATTGGTCCAATCAAGAAGTAGACTAGCATCCATACTTCTTGATTGTCTTCTCTTCATCTCTAGGATCATTTGGTGTGATGAGGTAAATGACTCAAATCTTGGAGCCTTAAGGTGAATGAGTCAAAATTAAGAGAAAGAAAAGGCATTTCCAACAAAGTTGTTCATTCTTGAGAAATCAAGAAAAGGTTATCAAGGGAAGAGATCTATTCCCTTTTTCCTTTTTCTATTTTGTTAAAAGAGACTATGCTAAGATACTTGGTTTAAAATGAAAGAGGTTTAGCTCAACTAGTATAAACAAAATAAATTCACCATTTAGAATATTTTTGTTGTATAGGTTGTGGCTAAAGTTCATTTCCTAAGCATTAGATGCATGTTTTCTTCAATTTGATCCTTCTCTAATTCAATACTCTATATCATATTCTCAGGATATGGTAAACTTGTGTCAAAATTCCTAATATGACATCTCTAGATTATGTGATTCAATTTGATGAAATTGCAAACGTTCTTAATTTAATTTCCATCCAATACTTTGGCCAAAGATTCACGAATCATATCTTTAGAGTATTCTCTCTTCTTACTAAGAGCAAAGATTCTTTGTTGTACATTCACTTGTCTTTGCGTACATGCTGAGAATCTGAGGAACACCTTTAAGTCACATCATTTTGATACGACCGTATAGTGCTCTCAAAGAGAAATAACATATACACAAGACAACTGTGATGTCTCAGGTCTAAGGATTAATTTGCATTATCACAACTTAGAATTCTTTGTTTGACACTTGTGAGTAAGACTTCCATACAAGAATTCTGAGCTGGATCGCCTTTAATGGACTCCATCTTCTATAGAGCACCTACACATCTATCTCAGTGTCTCTACACGAATGACTTGAGACTAGTCATCCTCCCAATTGAGTAGACATAATGTGTACCAGTCTTTGCGGGTCACCATTGTCCAATTGGTGATCCTATGACCAGGAACATTTTAGGATACGATATTCATATGTATGGAAAGGTCTCGTGCATCTAACTTCTTTAGACCACTTTCCATTTATATCTTAATTCATGGACTTGTTACTTTGTATACGTTATGTATCTAAAGCAACCTTCTTGCCCCTTTGATTATTATATATTATTTCCTTAGAATTATCCATTTTTATATTGGCTTCTAAGCATATATCAAACAAAAAATGGGTTCTCACCACATCTTCAAGATTGGAGCCACTCACATGCCTTGCATTGGCCTTTGTCATACATGCCTTCCATAGAGAACATTGTTGGTTGATGATCTTGAATGGAGAAGCAATAGCTTACAGTGATGGTAACCCGACTCCGCTCATGCCCGGATCATTTCCCAAAAACGTTTGGTACACACACAACCAAAATGAGTTGTTTGATTGATTGGTGCTAATAGCCAGATATTTAGAGATAGAAACCCACCCTTTGCACAAATGCCTCATCTTCTTATGGTTTCCAATTCACACCTCTTTGGGGTTTTGGGGCCATTCTCAATAAGAATGAAAGTAGAATAAAAAAATATATAACAAAGGGAGAAAGGTAAAAATGATTTTTGGTGGATTATTTACCAAATGAATGGCTATTTATAGAGTTTGGAATAAGTTTTGGGGTTAGATCTAATTTAGATTAAATATAAATATTATTTTGACGATTTGATTTAAATTTTACCTGTTGGATGTGAAATTTTACCATTCATATTGCCTAAAATTAATCCTGATCGTTGATGTAAAATATAGCCGTTGCATTTAAAAAAAAAACAACACATCTTTTGAAATTTAGCTGTTGGATTCCAACAAACTCTCTTCAATGAAACTGCCAGCTGTTGCAAAAAAGATCTTGGCAGACAGCTTTTGTCACACAGGCCCAGCTCTTTTTCCTCTTCACATGGGCTTCCAAACAGAGCTTTGGGCTCCACATAAAATACCAGTCCATGCAAAACTTGGACTGGAATTCCACCCTAAATTTCACCTTTCTCAAATTTCCACCCCCCCAAAATACATGGTTGGAGAAGAATTTTGGACTCAAAACTGAAAATTTTGGTTTCCACTCCAATGATTGGAGATGGTCTTATAACGACTATACTTATGTCAGGGCCCAAATGAATCTAGTTTCTTTGAAGATCAATTTTTTTCAGCAGGTCACTTAATAAAAATTTTGCAACAAGAATATTAAAAAGTACACGTAAGACTAATTATACAAATGAACTTATGAAATAGAGCCTTTTCACAGGTATGAAGAATAGTAACGTCATAAGTTTCCTGTTTCTTCCTATATAAAAAATTAATAATAAGGTTTCATGTTTCTAACAAGATTAAGTAGCTCATTATATAAATACATGCTTTGCAATTTAGACTTCACAGATAAATGGGAGCAAGCATCTGCTCTTTGCTTGTACCATAATGAACCGAACATAGTTGTTACTAGGGGACTGGAGCATAGATAGACCTACTGTGTGCCGAAGGAAAAACACTTTTAAGGCAATCCCCAAAACACTGATGACGCCATCATGATCCCAACCTACCGAAGAGATACCTACCTCCGATGCGGCAATTGCCTGCCGAAGCTCTCAACTACATAACCTAAGCCTTGGACATGTGTCGCCACCACAGTGATTTGCACAAAGTCTCACATCCTCCCACTTTCATTTCTCTATAAAAGAGGAACAATACCCAAGTAAAAAGGTAACTACTTTTCACCCTTACTGTTACTATGCCAAAATTACTGATTTCCCTATTCTTGCTAACTTAAGCATTAGAGAGCCTTCGGCTAGCACTATGCCGATGCTCGAAGCTTGATGATTGTTTATTTTATCCCACCTATGCAGGTCTCCTCCTTGCCGAAGGTTCCCTTTAGGATGGACAAATGTTACAACGGTGGTATTTCATATTCCATAAGTCAACTGTTTATACTGCAAGGCTTGGAGATTGCTCGTATATCATTGCCATTTTATGAATTTCAGACAAACTATTTGGTTCATTTGGGAAATCAAGAATTTTCCAATGTCAAGACTGCTCATAGCGATGCAATTCTCAAGGTTCAATATCTTTGTATTACCCTGTTTCAAATTGTTGTTGGAGAAGGGAGAAGAGATATGATCAAGACCATACATTCTTTTGCTCATTATGTGGATATTAAGAACTCTGAATGGTTCAATCTTGTTTTTTGCTTCACGCCTGAGTGCATAAATTATGAACCTATAGAAGATGTAAGAGTGTGACTAGTATGAATCATCCAAAACAAGAAGAAACTAGTCATACGAGAATTTGTCTAAAAAAGCTTTCAGAAAGCTTGAAGGAATAGCCTCCAGCAATTATGGGCAAGTCTGCACCTCGTTGTTGTATTAGGAATTGTGAAAATATGAAAATTCAAAAGCCTTTGGATAGCCACCACCTAGAGGAAAAACTTACCTATAGTTTAGTTTAGGTCTTCTTTTCTTTTTCTTTTTCTTTTTTAATTTTTTTTTTAGGATCATGGATAAAATGGTTACCACAACTTAATATTACGCACAAATTAAATATTACTTATTTGGTTTGTTTCATGATTGTAATTACTTTTCTCTCCCACATATTCTTACAAAAATAAAAATAAAATAATGAGACTAATCTTTACTACAAACATACAAAAGTAAATGACCACCCTATCGTATATTTAGAATATTTAAAAATGTTTGACTAGAGTGCCAGAAATTACACTAAGCTCTAATGATAAGGATTTACAAAAGATGATGGATAACACTTTGAGACCTCCTCAAAACCAATTGCATGCGAAATTATATGTTTGTGCTAATTTAGTGAGAGGGTGCCTACTTCAGGAACTTAATCATGAGGACAGTGATCAGCTGGACTGATCTCATAATATGCATAAAGTTGAATACAAGAAAGCATATGATACAAAAATTCTTGATTAAAGAATAAGTATTCATGTTAACCTTTTCTCTACAACAATATTGAGTAATAGTCACTATTATATTGCATCCATTAACATATAAGTTGCAATTGTCCCTTTAAAAAGTCACTATCTCGTTCTTCTGGGCCGATAGTTGTCACTCACCCTTGGATTTAACATCGAAGTTTATAAAACATAAGTTTAAAAATCAATATATCATCATTTTATTTAAATTTAATATACAATATATTACTATTACTTAAATAATTTTTTTTATTAAAAATATAAAAAAGTAGAAGCTAAGGTTGAAATTATAGAAACCTTGGGGTCAAAATGTAAATTGCAAAAGTTGATTTAATGACACCCAGCCTCTTCTTTCTCCCAGAGGTTAGGTTTTGCCTCTGTAAAAGAAACAGCGGCAGCAGAAGGAAGAAGAAAGAAGAAGAAAGAAAAGAAGGAAAAAGAAAGGAGGAAGAAGGAAGAAGGTACCCACTGTGTTCTATCTACTGCATCTGCTGCTTAACAACAGCAACGTTTTAGATGTATATTTTTTTAATGCTTTAGCTTAACTCACTGAAAATTTGCATCCTTAAAAAATTTCTGCTCTTGCTTCTGGTGCTGGCAGCAATCTGTAAACAGCATGCTGCTGTTTCTTCTGGTGTGAATTTTGTTAAATGATCTTAAAGATTAAGGTCATGTTTGCTCATTGATCAAACAAGGAAACCCAAATGAGGCTTTTATCTTTTTGATATCGAACTGTTCCCAATTTGAATCATTTTTAACCCTAACGATTTATAATAGAACAATGAGAAAACAAGAAAATTGCTTTCCGTTTATTGTAATACTTAGAAATCTTGGTAATCTGTTTAATGGGTTGCGTTTGCATATATTTGTTGATGTAGTAATTTTGTGCCTCTTCTGGAATAAAATACATGAGACTGATATTGACGTTTGATTGAGCTCTCATTCCTTTCCCACTCTTTTCTTCTTTAGGTTTCGAAACTCTGCAGATTTTCCGATATGAAGCTGACCGTCGAATTCGGGTACTTAATTTCTTTTCCTAATACTATTTCACAAAATTTTCGAATGGTTCTTTGTTCTTGCAAAGTACAAAAAGAAAAAAAAGACAGTATGACAATAGCAATGCAACATTAGAAAGGCTCTTCTATGGGCCATTCTTGAAATTATGAGATTGCCATTGTATTATGCTTGGTTGATGTTTCTTTTTTTATTCTCTATTTTTTACTATGCAAACTCTTGTTAAAATTACATGAGTTCCTGTAGACCTAAGTTTGTTCAGAGTCATTTATTATTAGTTTTTAGTACTCTTGATGCTTTTATAAGGTAGTCATAGTTTGAGTTTTGGAATGTTTGCTTTTTTCGTTTTTGGCCTGAAATCATATTTTCTTTATGTAGCGGAGGATTAGAGCTTCTTTGCAACTCTGTAAAGATTCATAATGTCAATGTAGAACTGCAAAACGGAGCAGAAAAGGTAGTTCCAGCTTTTGTTAAGGCCAAAAAGAATAATGAAATATGCAGCTGATTTTGTCTTTTTGGTGCTTTTATTTCTATAAGTCAACTCATTTTCATTTGTTTCTTGTCAGTTAACAATGAAGGATTTGCTGTCTTGGATTCGTACCAATTTGATTAAGGAGAGGCCTGAAATGTTTATGAAAGGAGATACTGTGTAAGCTAAATTCCGCTTCAAGTCTTAATTTTGAAGTGAATGTGTGCCTGAGACATGGAATGATAATTTTATATTACGTATGCGGTTAATGGGTTTTGATGGAAGACATTTATTGAAGGTAAAACATAGTAAGACTACAGGAAAAGGAGAGAGGACTCTTTCAAATGAAACAAATTTGCTACAAAATCATATAAGTACTTCTGTGAAACATGACCATTATCTTCTTGTTAGATCATGAATTTTGTTCTGTTTTGCAGGAGACCTGGTGTTCTGGCCCTTGTGAACGATTGCGATTGGGAGCTGAGTGGCCAACTTGATACAACACTAGAGGAGAAGGATGTGGTTGTTTTCATTTCAACCTTACATGGTGGATAGTGTGTGGATCTTTGTAATATCTTTAGATTACGAGCAATCATTCGTCTTGGGATTGTAAGAGCTTGACCTTACTATCCATGTATGTGAACATCACTACTTACTGTTTCCCTATCCAAGCATTTCAGGAACGAGCTGGAAGTATATTGATATAAGGTCGACATCATTATGTAGTTGGATTGAGACTGAAGTAGTTCAGTTATATATACTCTTCAGAAGTGGTTTGAAACCACCCTATGGGTTTTGCTGACTTGATCGGTTTAAGGCACTGGCATAGCTTTGTAGACCAGGTAGGGAATCTTCACTTTCCTCAGTCAGAGCTTTTGTGCACATATGAATAGTGAGATAGTGGTGCATCTTAAAGTTCCATGGATTGTGACTCAAATAAGATCATTGAAATGGTATGTGATTCTGTGCTGATGACCAGAGAGTGAAGAATGTGCTAGTGATTACCTTGGGTTTCAATCCCATAAAATACAGAAGGGGTATAATACTTATAAAATACATACGTGTATTATTTGGTAAATTTCTTTAAAATGTATGGTGAAAAATTCGGCCATTATAAAAAAAAAATTTAAATTCTGTTATTTGTAGTTCTTTTTTTCAATAATATATAAAAAATACAAATAAAATATGCAGATAGTATGCGTATTGTTGTCAAATTTTGAGGAAAATGTGTATTATTTGTGAAAAATACATCAATACGCGTATAATTTGTGATTAATTAATTTGCATAAAATATGAGTATATTTTTGTATTTTTGGGAACCCCACGGCACCTTAGTATGTGTTTGAAAAAAAACTCCCTCCCCCTTCCTATAAGTACCAAGGAATTCATAAATGATAGAACTTAATGTTCTTGAGTTTGTAAAGTTTTTTGTTTGACTAATGAATTTAAACACAAACTTTAACTTTTATTATCTTGTGGTAGTGGTGACGCCATCGTATCTGTGATATTTGTGGTGAGATTGTTTAGTGGTAGCGTGGTGGTGAGGTGGGGTTTAGGTTGGTTATGGTGGTAATGGTGGTGGATTGGATTATGATTTTTCCAATCCAATCCTATTAGATCAAAGGTTTAAATTCAATCCAATCCATCAATTAGATCAGATACTGAATTAGATGATCGATTTTGATAATGAATTAAGACAATAATAAAATATGAAATATTTTTAGTCAGATTTAATCTAATCAAACATTTTAATATACGTAAATATAAAATATAAATGAAATGCTAGAAAAAATTGCTTTGGTTCTATAATATATTAAACATAACTCCATGACTAAAAATATTTATAACTTTCTCATTCTCAATTACAAATACCTACATGAGCGGAAAAAAAAAACCTTAAAATTAACTAGAATGAATTGAATTCTCATGAACAAATCCAATCATGTTGATTTTGGAAATTAGAGATTCAATTTAATTTGCCAAATTGTTGAAATTGATTAAAATTGAATTGAATTGAATTGGGCTGAATCGGTTTCATTTGGGCTGATTGAATTGGATCCTGTTTACTTTACCGTCTTTTGTCGGTTTTGTTGTAAATACCCTATATAACCTTGCTCTGCGTCTTATCTTATGACAAATAATTTTTATTTATTTTTAAAATAACCTTGCTCTGGATCTTTTCATCTGGCCGCCGCCACGACACACCAGTCCCCCACACCTGCTGGTCTCCCTCTTCCCTTCACGGCATCTGCAGTGCCCGTTGCCAAATAAACCTTTCTTATTCCCAGCAGCAAGTCCGTTGTTATTTGGGCTTTTGAATCTCACCAATCATTAGTTAATTTTTTCTTTGTTCGGCTGCATCTATAACTGTGGGTTTTCAGCTTTGGGTGTTTTCTGGAAACTACAGCGACGCATACTTGAGCTCTTGGTCTGAGGTTTGTAGGTTGAGTTTTATTTCTTTTAATTCGATTAAGATTCACCTATTTTGCAAGTCTTGATTCAAGTCTGTTAAATCATCGCATACAAAATCATGGAAATTCATTACTCTTTCGACTGATTTATGTGTGAGGTTCTTGAATTGAATTGAGTGATAAAACTTATGGATTTATCTTTAGATTACTTGCATAAATATCTTCCCAAAATTTTGGGTTAGGAACTGGATGATTATAGGGGGAGTTGTTTTTGGAGCTTTTAATTGATTGGTATTTTAAAATTCTTAGCCAATGAAAAAAGAAAAATCCTCTATGTATATAGAGAACAAAATTTGGGGGTGGGGGAATGGGGAATTTGGGAATCCTTGCAAGCTTCCAATCTGAAGTTGAACACCTCAAACTTTGTCAAAGGATTTTGTGTAAACTGTCCATGAGAACCGTCACGTTGAAACAAATACCTACAATATAGGTGATGCAGGAGCATCTACCCGTCAGCCAATAACCTAAGTTTGAGTTATTTTAAATTGATAAGTTATCATTTGTTTTCCTATTCCAACTAGGATTTGTTTTAATTTCCTGTTTTGGTTTAACTTTCCTTTGTCAATTAGGTTTCCCTTTTATTCTAGGGTTTGATGGCTATTAAGCCTAGTCAAGAGATGTAATAAGGGTCTTTTATCAGTTTTATTCACAAGTTACAGATTATAGAGTTTCCTTTGGGTCCCTATGCCTGAAAACTCAATTATCTTCGTTCCAACTTCTATTCTATAGCTTTATCCTTCTGTTCTCTGTATTTTGGGACCGTTTGGGTCACTGGACCGCAGCTTATAGCCGCTTTTGATGCTATACTTCTTTGTATTGTGCTGATCTGATTGTAATTTAACATCATCTATAGCTGAAGTTAGTTGAGTTTTGTTCCTTTTTTATTTTTATTTTTATTTATTTTATAAATTTTTTATATCAGATAACTGCTGCAATGGGAAAGAAGAAGACAGAGGAGGCTGGTGCAACCACGAAGGTTAAGTCAACCGGAAAAGATGCGTCTAAAGACGGGAAGAAAGAGAAAGTATCAGTCTCTGCCATGTTGGCCAGCATGGACCAGAAACCTGATAAGCCCAAGAAAGGATCTTCCTCAAGTACAAAGGCGAAAGGTGCTCCAAAGCGTCCATCCTACACTGATGATATTGATCTCCCCCCCTCTGATGAAGAAGATGAATATGTGTTGGAAGAGGGCCAACAAGAAGAAAAGCAGAAGAGGCCAGAATATAAGCCACTTGATGTATCCATAACAGAGAAAGAGTTAAAGAAGCGTGCTCAGAAGGACCTTCTAGCTGCCCATGCTGTTGAGCAGGCTAAGAAGGAGGCCCTTAGAGATGATCATGATGCTTTCACTGTTGTTATTGGAAGCCGGGCATCGGTACTTGATGGTGAAGATGGCGATGCTAATGTCAAGGATATAACAGTAGAAAATTTTTCTGTGTCGGCTCGGGGAAAGGAACTTCTAAAGAACACCTCAGTGAAGATATCACATGGGAAGAGATATGGTTTGGTTGGCCCTAATGGAATGGGCAAGTCTACTCTCTTGAAGCTTCTTGCTTGGAGGAAGATTCCAGTACCAAAAAACATTGATGTGCTTTTGGTTGAACAGGAGGTAGTTGCTGACGATAGAACTGCCCTTGAAGCAGTTGTTTCAGCTAATGAAGAACTTGTCAAAATCCGGAAAGAGGTTGCAGATTTGCAGAATTCAGCTTCTGCTGAGGAAAAGGACAGTTATGATGATGATGTAGAGGGAGAGAAGCTTACTGAATTGTATGAGAAATTGCAGTTAATGGGGTCAGATGCGGCTGAAGCTCAGGCTTCAAAGATTCTTGCTGGGTTGGGGTTCACAAAGGATATGCAAGGCCGTCCAACTAAGTCCTTCAGTGGTGGTTGGAGGATGAGGATTTCATTAGCAAGGGCACTTTTTGTCCAGCCAACGCTTTTGTTGCTCGATGAACCCACTAACCATCTCGACTTGAGGGCTGTTCTCTGGTTGGAGGAGTACTTGTGCCGCTGGAAAAAAACTTTGGTTGTCGTCTCACATGACCGGGATTTCCTTAACACAGTTTGCAATGAGATTATTCATCTGCATGATCTGAAACTCCACATCTACCGTGGAAATTTTGATGATTTTGAAACTGGGTATGAGCAACGTCGCAAAGAAGTGAACAAAAAGTTTGAAATTTATGACAAGCAGATGAAAGCTGCTAAAAGGAGTGGAAATCGGGTTCAACAGGAGAAGGTCAGGGATCGAGCAAAGTCTGCAGCAGTTAAGGAAGCATCAAAGAACAGGGGCAAGGGCAAGGTTGATGAAGATGACACACCAGTTGAGGCTCCTAAGAAGTGGAGAGATTACAGTGTGGAGTTCCACTTTCCTGAACCTACCGAGCTTACTCCTCCACTCTTGCAACTTGTTGAAGTCAGCTTCAGTTATCCAAAACGGGAGGATTTCAAGTTGTCTGGTGTTGATGTTGGTATTGATATGGGGACTCGTGTTGCCATTGTTGGACCTAACGGAGCTGGAAAGTCTACTCTGCTCAACCTTCTTGCAGGTGATTTGGTTCCTACGGAGGGTGAAGTACGGAGGAGTCAGAAGTTGAGGATCGGTAGGTATTCACAGCACTTTGTGGATCTCCTGACAATGGGTGAGACCCCAGTTCAGTACCTTCTTCGCCTTCATCCAGAACAAGAGGGACTTAGCAAGCAAGAGGCTGTCCGGGCAAAGCTTGGGAAATATGGACTCCCTAGCCACAACCATCTTACTCCTATTGCAAAATTATCCGGAGGGCAGAAAGCACGAGTTGTCTTCACATCAATATCCATGTCAAGGCCCCACATTTTGCTGTTGGATGAGCCCACAAATCATTTAGATATGCAGAGTATTGATGCCCTGGCTGATGCACTTGATGAATTCACTGGTGGAGTTGTACTGGTGAGTCATGATTCTAGGCTGATATCACGGGTGTGTGACGATGAAGAGAAGAGTGAAATTTGGGTTGTTGAAGAGGGTACTGTGAGGACTTTTCCAGGGACTTTTGAGGAGTACAAGGAGGAGCTACAAAGAGAAATTAAAGCTGAGGTCGATGACTAATAAGGCCAGAGGCTTTTCTTTTTCTTTTTCTCTCTCTTTTTTGTACTGATAGTAAAATTTTGCAGATTCCATGTTTTAAGATTTTCCATGAGTTTGCTTGCTCATGGACTACATCCTACTTACTGATGCATTTTTATTGTTTCTGTCATTTGAGTGTATTATAATCCTACGTTGGTATTAGCTCATTGATGTATTCACTTCAACATTTTATATGTAGTTTTCATTTTCAACAGTGGAGCAATTCCCGTAAATTATTGTATTTCTTTTTAGGGATTTTTTTGGGGGAGTTTGTTCTATACTTGTAGACTTTGATTATAAGGAAAATTCTGTTGAGAAGACAATTACTTTCGAAATTGGAAAAATATTGTAATCTTCTTGTTTATGGTTTGGTTTGCTGTCTGTCTTTGCTGTGTTTAAGGCCAAACGATTGTTAAATTCTAAAAAGTAGCCTCTCGAGTGTGTAATTGTCTTAAATTTCGTATACATTTGGCAGTACTCTCAGATTCAACTCACATAGATGGCGATAACAATATATATTTGTGGTGAGTTTTATATTTAGTTAATTGTGGCTAGCTTCATTGTGGTGATGTAACCTAATTGTGTGTGTATTGGCTCAGTGTTTTGAGTATATGAGCTAAATTGGATTTCATCAAGTCTCAAGTTTAGGTATATGAGTTAAATGGGCAGCTCTCATGTTTACCTCTCAACGTTTTAAATGCCAGATATCAAACAAAGTTCTTTCTGCATTTCATTCTCAAAGCCTAAAACAAAATGAGAAAAACAAAATCAAATCCGCCCAACGTGTTAAACTTACGCGGTCCCTTGCTAAATGTCAAAAAGTCCACCCAGCGACGACCGGATCATAGCCGCCACTAAACGTGGGGCCCAACAAGGATTGACGGTCCACATAGCGATAGGACCCTTCTCAGCACTAACAGAAATCCACAGCCCGACAGGTCCACCGTTCTAACCAAAATTAAAAATTAAAAATTAAAAATAAATAATAAAAATAAAATATATAAAACAAAAAAATTAATGAAAAAAGGGTGAGAACAGAAAAAAAACGTCTGTCTTGAAAAGTGGAATGAGCTCTTCTATCGCATGACGTGTCTCTGTAAATTCTGATGGAATCGAACCCCCAGCCTTCAGGTTCGTGAATTTTAACATGAAATTTTTCATGAATTTCTGGCTATTCGATTTCGTTTCTCTTTAATTCTGTTGAATTTTGCGGTTCTTCTTTCTGGGTTAGACAGAAGTTCGATTTTTTCTTCTTCTTGTTTTCTTTTTGACGTTATTGTTAGTTTGGTTAAAGGGTGGATGGTTTGGGAGTTTTGGTGGGTTGTTAGAGTTACTGGAGTTTTGGGTTTTGATTGTTGAACGGGGATTATGAATTTTATGTTCGAATTGTTTTGAGGATAGGATTTGTTTGTTTGCTGAGAAAATTTGTGAGAAAAAGGATGGAATTCCAGTTTTGATTCATTTCTTGTTCATCTTTTTATGACCCTAGAATAACAAGCACAGCCAATTGACTGAAAAAGACTCCCCGCGCTGCCCCCTTTAAGCAACAAAGTTTTGGGTTAGTGTTAAGGGTTATTGCAATTTGGGTGATATGAATGATGGTTCAGCCATTGAAATTATTGACAGAATGGAATATCTTTTAAAATGGAGTACTAGATTTTGTTCGAGCAAAATTAACACGTAGCTTGCTTGCTCATAGCTCCTTTGTAGCTAAAGCTGTCGATAAAGTTACATGAAGTTTTGTTCGCTCAGTATGCTGAACTCGTGGACTATCTTTAATGCTAGGTGGTAACCCGTTAACTCATTTATCACCCAAAATCCTTAGGTAGTTTGAGAAACTCAGTATCTTCTGATGGAAAAACGGTTTCTCTTAATTTTTGTTTTCTTTATTGTTAAGAGTTTTGTCTGGTCTGTTAGAGTTACCGTAGTCCTCCTATGTTGATGTTCTTAGGGTTGTTTGGAAGCTATTGGGAATTTTCTATGGGGTTTAATGGGTTCAACCAGATTTATCAGAAATAAGAAAATCAACTGGATAGCAGGGTAATCAGAAGCATGGGGGCAAGTAGGAAGGCATAATAGGAACTCAAGGGGAAAAAAAACGGCGACGTTCAAATGCTTACCAATAAAACCCTAGGCAGTACAAATCAACTAATTATGACCTCCGAATAAAACACAAGAAAATTACCCGAACCACCCTTGCTTCTACCAAAGTGGCATGGACGGTACCACTTGGACAGTAACTAGTTATAGAAGTTTGAAATAAAAAGTTTACAAAAAGAAACTTTCAAAATCTAGCAAGGACATGCTTCATGACCACAAACTGTTGCTGTAATTCAGAGATTTAGTCAGGCAGGCAGTGTGCTATGACATTTTTGGATTTTGGTATGTTTAAAAAGATGTAGGAGTTGTAGGAAGTCTGTTTGTGTAACCTCAGTGTTTATTAACTTGGTAGATTGTGGTTATGGTCGTGTGGTAGGTATGGTATTTTTGCTTTGGAAAGTGAGTTACATTGTTGCCTTTCACAGCTAATGGTCCTCCCCCAAAACCGTGGGAGAGAGCAGGTTCTTCATCTGGTCCTGCACCTTTTAAACCCCCATCAGCTGGAAGCACAAGTGATGTAGTTGAGGCTTCAGGAACTGCTAAACCTGGAGAAATAGTTTCAAGTTCTGATAGAAATGCCACTGTTAATAGAAATGCTCTTGCTAGGCCTGTACCCTCAAGGCCTTGGGAGCAGAATTATGGGAGCAGCAGCAACTACGGAGGTTAGTGAAAGCATGAACCTCTCCATCCCCTGATTTGTCGCTTTCCAAAATTTATTTGTGTTTATTCGTCTGTTTTTTGTTTTGCCTTAGGCTATGGTTCCACTGTGAACTATAACTCAGGTTACGGCTCTGGAATCTCCGGAATGTCTGGGATGTCTGGAATGTCTGGAATGTATGGTTCATCATATGGTGGAACTGGAGGATTATATGGTGGGGGAATGTATGGCAACAACAGCATGTATAGGGGAGGGTATGGAGGTGGAATGTATGGATCTTCTGGGATGTATGGAGGTGGAATGTACAATAGTGGTCTTGGAAGCCAGATGGGTGGTTATGGAATGGGCATGGGTGGCCCTTATGGAGGTCAAGATCCAAATGATCCATATGGTGGTCCTCCATCTCCACCAGGGTTTTGGATTTCAGTACTTCGGGTGGTAAGCATTTTGTGTTTTTACTTGTTTATACTTTCATATTCGATGGATGAAAAATGCATAATATAATAAACAAATGTATTATGAAAGCAGTAAGGTATAAAGACTATCAAGCTTTCTAAATGAATGTGTCAAAATGAGTATAACATGAATCATATTGTTTGCTCACCTTGTCTTCTGGAGCCTGCTTATAGGGCATCTGTAACTCTTTTCTTTTGGATGGGGATTGGTAGAACAAGAAAGGGATGTGCTTTTTAACAACCCCTATAATAATAAATAAATTAATTAATTAGAGTTATTTTGGAATTTTGATGACTTTCATACGATTACTTATTCTCAATTTTTCCTCTTATGGCAGACGCAAGGTGTGGTTAACTTTTTTGGTCGAATTGCAATTCTCATAGACCAGAACACGCAGGCATTCCATATGTTCATGTCTGCACTTCTTCAGGTAATCATCTGTCAATCCATCTCTTTATTTGTCATCAGTGTAGAATCAACTTTTGTTCAACACCTGTGAAATGAATTATTTCTTAGAGAAGCCCATCATTTTCAATCCCAGACATGGAGCATGCAGTAGGAAATTCTAAAGTCTGACATATTTTAACCGGAAGTTTAATGTGGTGGTTTAGAATATCTGGCCATCTTACTTTTTGGTTACATCTTGCCACGTTCCTTTACCAGATGATATTGAAATGGCAACTGGAGGAATTCCCATGTATAAGTTGCTGTAACTTTCATGCAAAAGCACAGAAAGTTCCTATATCTTATTAAAGATGTGGTGACCGGTTTGATAGAGCTTTCATATCCTCGCTTCTTTGGGGTGGAATGGAAAACGAATGGCCGTGGCTTTGGAATTATTTTGCAACTTCTTAGCCCCATTTAAGCATTTTCTAACTGGTTGTCAATACTTTGCTGCAGCTTTTTGATCGCTCTGGATTATTGTATGGAGAACTGGCTAGATTTGTATTAAGGATACTGGGAGTTAAAACAAAACCCAATAAGGTTCATCCACAAGGTCCCAACGGGGGTCCTCTCCACGGACCCCATGGACCCCAGAACTACATCGAGGGTCCAAGACCTGCTCCGAGTGGTGGTTGGGACAATGTTTGGGAAAACGATACCAGTAAATGATGAGACTTCACAAAACAGTGTCATCTTGCTTGCCCCTGTGAATCTTGCTTGCATTTAGGGAATCAGAAAAGAAGAAAGAGATCTCTTCCACCCCCAATTTGAGTGAACAGAAATGCCAATATGAATGTTGATGTGGTATCATGTATTCTCTGCAGCTCGTGCCAAATTGTTTATGGCTCATTAGATGACTAGCCAGTAAAAAAAATAGCAATAATAAGATATAAGCTTTGTATCATGAATTTTAATATGGATGACTACCAAATATAAGTTGTGATGTTACATGCATGACATTCTCATTCTTGGTCTTATTCTACCTGCCACAATAAATCCTCTGATCTTGGAAATTAAGATGGGGTTTTTGCTTTGAATTTTCATCAATGTAGTGCTACACTTGGAGGGAACGTACTAGTACTACACATCTAGTACATTATTCCTCGAGGTGTTAGTTTGTGTTTAAAAACTAAAATACATTACTACTCCCAAGCACAACACTACTACTTAAGCACAGATTATCACTAGTACACTATCACTCCAAGCACGAACATTTTAATTTGGTACGCTTCCACTCTAAGCACAAATATTACCACAAAACGAGCATACATTGCCGCTCTAAGCGTAGACACTACCACTATTCGCACTTAGTGCAGTGAAGCACCGATAAAAACTACATTTCCCTATAGTTTTTCATGATAATCTGGGGAGCAAGTTAGGCACATTCATTTGATAGGAGGCCAATGAGTCTGAAGGACTTAGGTCCCGTTTGAGATTTTTTGTTTGGTGGTCAAAAATTGGCTTCATTTTAAAGTTAAGGAGTTTAAGATTTTTGGTAAAAATAAAATACATTGATTAATTTAAAAGCAATGGCCTCCTGAAAAGAACATCTAAGTTGCTTTTGAAAGTTGTTTTCACAAGAAGCAGAGAATAACATTTAATGAATTTTTTTCAATTCCCACAATATCATCATTAGTTTTAAAAAATGACATCGTCTACTACTCCACCTCCACCACCACCACCACTACCACACCGCCACTACCACCACTTAGTTAGCACATAACACTTTCAACATGATGTCCATTTCAGTCATTATCAACCGTTACAACAGTTTTATATTAAAATTACCAACATCATGTCCATTTTAGTAATTATCCAAAATTACAACATTTTTGTATTAAAATTTACCAAACGGTTTTCACACTACTTTTTATATTAACAACATTTTAAAAATATTGTTTACCAAACATGGAAGTGGCAGCAATCCTAAATTGGTCCTTAGTTTTATACATTTACGAAGCTTTTTATTTCTTTGTTTTTCTTTTTTCCATTATGAGGGTCTTTTTGTTCCAGCAGCTCTAGGTGGACTTGGGCCGCTGTAAAGCGAGAGTGAAATTGCCCCTTTGCTTGGGTGGGTTAAAGGACTAGGCCCCAAAATATCCCGAAAGAACGCCGATTCTTAGGGAATATTCTGGTCATCTTCAGTGGCTTCTTGCAGGTTTTGATGTATAACAGGTATTGGAATGATTTTGCTTGATTTTACTGTGTTGGAAGTGCTCTTCTTGATGTGAGAATAGTGTTGGAATAGGTGTTGGAGAAGATGAAGTATTTGGTGTTGGCATACAACAGCTGATAAATGGTGTGAGATGGCTCTGGAAAGAGTTCATATTGTACAGAGACTATACAGGCTTGGCATGAGAGTGTGTTTTAGTGAATCAATATGGAAGAGCTTGGCATGAGAGGCTTGTGGCATGGGAGCTAAGTCTTCATGAGTTTAGCAATAGAGAGAAAAAGCTTGGATTTCTTATGGGAAACAGATGTTTAGCTAAGCCTCCATTTAGTTATTTTTATTATTCAACTTAGTTACTTTTAACTATATTGTAGAAGTGTATTGGAGCAATTGATGAGACACATGTTGCTGCTTGGGCACCAGCACAAAAACAAATCTCATACCGTGGTAGAAAGGTTCTTTTTACTCAAAATGTTATGTGCGCATGCTTTTTTTAATATGATGTTTACATTTGTTTACACCGGATGGGAAGGGACTACAAATGATTCTAGAGTGTTCATAGATGCAGTGTTGAGGCCATAGAACGAATTTCCTTTTCTAGAGGAAGGTATGAATAAATATAGAAAATTAAATTGAAACTATTACTAATATTATTATCACATGAAAATAATGAATTAATTAATAAGATATTACTATGTTGTGGATGCTGGATATACAAATATGCATGGAATCTTGGTACCTTATCGAGGTGAGAGATATCATTTGCGTGATTATAGGGGACCGCGCCGAGTACCAAGAGGTCCTACAGAATTATTCAATTATAAGCATTCTTCATTACGTAATGTAATTGACCGGTGTTTTAGTGTGTAGAAAGCCGGTTTTCCAATTTTGAAATTGATGCCCAATTATCCTCCGTGTAGGCAACGATGCATTCCTATTGCATGTTGTGTGTTACATAATTTTATCCAAAGGGAAGCATGTCGTGATAGGTTGTTTGAAGAGTTTCAAGTAGAAGACATGATTGTTGAGAGTGAAGATATGGCTACACCAAATTTAGATGTCTTCAAGAAATATTGCACAAATGACCAACATTAGAGATAATATTGCACAAGATTTGTGGCGTGATTCCACCCAAAGCTCTTGATTATGTTATTGTAATTTTTATGTAGTTTTTTTTTTTTGGGCAATGAACATGTTTATGTAATATTTGGTCTAGAAACTTGTGTGACTAAACACATTTAGTCATAGCTAGTTAAGATATTAACTTGGATAATTATATCATGAAAGCCAATAAATGTTTTCATTGACTAATTTAAACTTAGCCAAATACATAGCTAAATCACTTTTTTTAAATTAAAAAAATATCTAATTTAATCCAAGCTCTTTCATTTTAGTCAAATGAGTCAACTGAGGAAAACATGTTTGGTGTGCATAATAAAAAGGTTTTTTTATCACAAATAGTACTTCACGTTTATGAAATTATCACGAATGGTCCTTGAGGTTTTTTTGTGACACTAATAGTCCTTAACGTTTGGGTTTTTTATCACAAATAGTCCCTGCCGTTATAAATTCTGTTAAGTCTGACATGGAAAATAAGTGAAGCACATTTGTCCAATTATATTGTGACATGTGGATAAAAAAATAATTAAATAATTTTTTAATGAAAATTCCATTTTTGTTTTCTGCAACTTTTCATTCCCCTTTCTTATTACTCCGTCTCTCTCCCCCTCTGCCCTCCCTCTCCACCCTTCGCTCTCCATCTCTTCTCCCTGTCCTCTCCTCCCTCTGTTTTTTTATTTCCCACTGCCACCTGCAAGAAGAAATATAAGATACAGGTGCTCTCCACCCTTTGCTTTCCATCTCTTCTCGCAACCCGCAACCCATGCCCAACGAATCTCTTCTCGCAGCCCTATCACACAAGGATGGTGGCCAACGAACAGAAAGGAAGCAAGAACTGCAGCAATTCGCCAAAATAAGATGGGGAGATGAAAAACTGTGAATTTGGCATGTTGTAAATCATTTTTTTCTTAGCCCTGCAAATGGGTCAAAAAGCTAAAAACACTCTGATTCACTCAAAAACATTTCAGCACATCTAATCAAATGAGAAGAGCCAAAATCTCGAGACCCCGGATTCAAGAATTTTCACAAACTGATACAAGGCAAAAGATGCAAGACATGACATGATATGTGGGAGGAGAAATCTGATTGTTCTCTCCCTAGTCCCTACCAACAAACCAAACAAGACAACATGCAAGAGCAGCCCCAAGAACACAACCTCAGGGAAAAAAAAAAGACAACAAAATTCTAAAAACGAAGTACAATTTGAGCACCAAATCACAGAACAATACAATACCTATAGAAGTCTCCAAGGGGAATTGGGCCAGCAAATTGGGTCAGAAACCTGAACAGAAGCAATGGTACCCATGAACCAGCTGATCCTAGAAGAGTCCTCAGTCTCAAACGCCATCTTGAACCTCATTCCTGAGCACCACTGCACCCTCATGAAACCAGTAAACATGAATAGGTGGGTTGCAAGAAGAGATTCGTTGGGCATGGGTTGTGGGTTGCGAGCAGAGATGGAGAGCGAGGGCAGAGGGGGAGAGACACGGAGTAATAAGGAAGGGGATGAAAAGTTACAGAAAAAAAAAAAAAAAAAGTAATTTTCATTAAAAAAATATTTAATTATTTTTTATCCACATGTCACAATGTAATTGGACAGGTGGATTCCATTTATTTTCCACATCATATTTAACAGAAGTTATAACGGCAGGGACCATTTGTAATAAAAAGCTCAAACGTTAAGGACCATTAGTGTTACAAAAAAACCTCAAGGACCATTCGTGATAATTTTGTAAACGTAAAGGACCATTTGTGATAAAAAGCCTAATAAAAAATGAGTTAGACTAATTACATACATAAATGTATCAAAATTTTAGTTAATTTTTGTTTTAAAATCCTCCTATTGAATGCATATTCACTGTTTTTGTCAGTTTCACATATTAGTACAAGACACATTTTCACTGTTTTTGTTCCCTGAAACTGATTTTTGACTAAGCTACGAGCCCAGTTTTTGTCCTCTGAAAATGCATTTTTATTTTCTTGTTTTTATTCTATGAAAATGCTCTCTAAAAACATAACTAGGGGGCCTAAGAGCATCTAGGAATTCTTGCAAGCTTAGTGGAAGGAAAATAGTTTTGGTAATGTTGGTTGGCTTATAAGCCTCAACGGCCAATTCAGCTTTTAGTTCTCATTAGCCCACATCCTTTTTCTTGTAACAGGTCTTCATTTTTTTGGCATGGTGATTTTTACCAGAGTAGCCATGCAGCAATTTGCAGAGGCTAAATCACTGTCAAAGACTGCAACAGCACAAGAACCGAGCTGCTAATTGAAAATCAGTTAAGCAGAATAAGCAGCAAAAGCATAAAAAGATGGAAAACGTACAAAACATGACACCTTTAATTAACTTGCAGTTGAGTAAGCCAATATGAAAGTCCAGGCATAAACAGAGTAAAGCATCCTTGCTGAATTTTCACACACATGGATATGATATCCTTATTTAAATAGTTTCTTGCAGCTCATTAACTCTATCTTGCGTATCGCTAGCTCATTCTTCTCTTCTTCTTCTCAAATTGAGATAGGAGTCTCTAGCTGCCTTCAGTGTGTTGACAACAACATCCATTTGCCCCCGCTCAGTTGGTGATATTGCAGAGCATGAGAGTCCTATCTGCATCACTGAAACCAAACATTTCTCCAATCTTGTTGCTTGGATAGGGCTGCCATGCTGATAGCTTGTAGTTCGTATTGCTCGTCTTTCACTTTCGTATCTTTCTCCATCACCATGTGCATCATTTCTTTCAATGAGCAATGAAGGATCAATTATGTCCATGACATGGTCAGGCATTTTGATTGCTGTGAATTGGTGAATGCTTAGACCATCTTTGAACATGTCATCTGTAGGTCTTTTTCCAGTGAACATTTCTAGCAACAGTATTCCAAAGCTATAAATATCTCCCAGAATGGAAACTTGGCCTCCCATGCCGTACTCTGTCATTCAATTCATGCATTATGATGTCACACTCAAATCATTTACAAGTTACATCTCATTTCGATTATCTTTCTTTTGTTTTATTGGAAGAGACTTAATAAGTTGGCTTAGTCATAAACTTATTAGGTAGAGAGAAAAAGAGAATGATACCTGGAGGAATGTAGCCTATCGAACCCCTTAGCCCAGCTGACATGGTTTGACTTTGGGAGTAATTATCTGATGCCTCCAAGAGGAACCTTGCTAAACCAAAGTCACCAACATAGGCTACCATATCTTCACCAAGAAGAACATTGCTTGGCTTTAGATCACAATGAACAATGGTTGTTTCACAACTGTGGTGGAGATAATCTAATGCAGAAGCAACGTCAGTCGCAATATTGAGTCTTTGGATAAGGCTCAATCTCTTACTTTGTTGAGGTTGCTCATCATCTCTAGGATGCAGCCATGAGTCCAGACTTCCATTTGCCATGAACTCGAATACTAGACTCTTGAAGTCATTTCCCTGATTATCAATGCTCGAGCATGCAGTAATGATCTTGAGAAGATTACGGTGCCGTATACTTCTTAAAGCTTTGCATTCATGAATGAAACTCCTGAAAGATCCTCGTTGTTGAAGATTTAATACCTTAACAGCAACTGCCCTCGCATCACTAGGAAGTACTCCTTTGTAAACAGAACCAAAACTTCCGGAACCAATCAAATTGTCCACAGAGAAGCCGTTAGTTGACTCAACGAGTTCCAAGTAAGAGATTGATTTCCAGCCCTTATAAGAATCTGAAGTTACTAGGCCACCTCTTGACTTTTTCACCTTCGAGCGAGCAACAATGAAGCATGACAGAGCAATTATGCATGCAACTGCACAAGCTACAAGGATGATTACCTTTGGGGCAAGTAGTCGATGAGATGATGAATTGGACTTTTTGATGGAGCATGCATGTAAAAGTAATTTTGGGAGACCACCACAGACCCTATTGTTTCCAATAATTGAGAGACCACTTGCATTTGAAAAGATCCCTTCTTTAGGCAATTCACCTTCAAAATCATTATAAGAAAGATCGAGATACTTAAGAAACTTGAGCTTTTCTAAAAATTTAGGAATCTCCCCGGATAAGTTGTTGTGTGAAATATCCATTTCTTCCAAGGTTCTTAAACCTTCAAGAGACTCAGGAATTGTTCTTTCAAATTCATTACCTTGCATATACAGGCGCTCCAACATAATACAACTGCCTAGAGTTGTTGGGATTTCACCTGATAACTTATTTCCTGACACATCCAGCTCCACAAGATTTACCAAATCACCCACTTCAGATGGTAACGAACCAGTCAAAGAGTTGTTAGAAATTCTCAAAGAAACTGAAAGGGATGAAATCCCAAAAATCTCTCTAGGTATGGTGCCTGTTAGACGATTATTAGAAACGTCAAGTGTGAGTAGACTTTGGCAGTTCCCAAGACTTGGAGGTATACTTCCCTCAAACCTATTCTCGTCCATGAATACCGTTATCAATGAAGTCAAGTTACCTAGGGAGGACGGTATTGGCCCAGAAAATTTGTTAACATCCATATTCCATTCCTGTAACTTTTGAAGCTTCCCAATGGCATCAGGGACACTACCACTGAAATAGTTGTCCTCCATTCCAAGAAGGGCCAAGCTTGTAAGATTCCCAATGCCTTCAGGGATGCTTCCATGTATAAAATTTCCCCCCAAATAAAGATATTTTAGTTCGGTAGATAGGCTGGCTATGGACCTTGGCAATTCTCCTCCAAAATGGTTATTGTCCAGACCCAAGTCCTCTAGGCCAGTACAATTAGCCAAGAAGCTGAGAAAATTCAAGTCACCAGCTTTCCCACTTCCCAGTCTATTGCGACTGAAGCTTATCCAAACTAAGCTTCGCAGCCTTCCAAGATTTTCAGCAGGGAGTGTCCCGGTCAAACCATTTCCACCAAAATCGAGCTTCTGAAGTCCAGAAGAATTTGACCACGACGCAGGAATAACTCCTGTGAAGTTGTTCATACCACATGAAAAAGCTTCGAGATTGGGAAGACTAATGCCAATATTTGGTGGTAGCTCTCCATGCAGCTGGTTCCCAGTAACATCGAAAGATGTAATGGAAGAAATATTACAGATTGAAGAAGGGAGAATACCAAACAGATTATTCAATGCAAATGAAAATGTCACCAAGCGTGTCAGACGCCCGAGCTCATTTGGTATGCTTCCTCGAAAATTGTTTTCGGTAAGATAAAGACTACGCAAATAAGAAAAGTTTCCTATCCAATTTGGGATTGCTCCAGTGAGATTGTTACGAGTAGCAGATACATAATATAAATTCACCAATGAACTGAGTTGGTTCGGAATGGATCCAATAAGCTCATTGGCGCCTAAACGAAGCACTCTTAGTTGTGCACAGTGAGATATATTACTTGGAATTTTGCCGCCAAAGGAATTCGAAGACAGGTTGAGAGATCGCAGGCTTCGAAGACGACCTATTTCTTGAGGAATTTCACCAGCAAAGCTGTTGTTCAGCAGGTCGATTCCGGTAAGGCGAGAAAGATTTCCTATAGATTTTGGTAAGGAGCCTGCCAATTTTTGAGCAGTCAGCTTCAAAATCACAACTCTTTTGGTGCAACGGTTGCATGTAACGCCAACCCAATTGCAGAAATGAAGGGAATCATTCCATGAGCTCATGACATGGAGAGGATCTTGAGTGATTCTTTTCTTCAAGTCCAGCAGCGCTAGACGATCAGTTTCATTTCCAGAAGTATTACAACTAGGTAGAGTTGCAGATTCCAGAGGTGTGTTCATGCATAAAAGAAGGAATCCATGAAGGAAGGTAAACAAAATCAGCCTACCATGAGGCTCCATCCTTTCGTAAATACAAAGCAAATCTGAAATCAAGTGTGTGTTTGTTTGTTTGTTTTTTCTTTTGCTTTTTCGGTCAAAATAAGAATCCAAGATCCGTTTACAGGGAGGGGATGCAAAAGGAGGACCAAATACTGTTACAGGAAATTGAAGACCAAGACCAAGACCAAGACCACTGAAAATTCGACAGTCCATGGATGAGTGATTGGTGGATGTGGGGCATCTCTAAACAACAAAGTAAAATTTCAACAACATACTTAAAGACAAAGTTCATATATTAATCCATAATGTCTTCCATGAAATACATTACAATCTTGAAATACGTTACAATTAGAAAAACCTTCACCCACAAAATAATCACTACCTGCTTGTTCTCCAATTTTGGTTTAAAAAGGTAGCAGCAAAGACAAATAGCAGAATCTGTTTCTATACTATATTCCAACCAAGTAGAAAAATCATCAAACCAAGCAGGATTAAATCTTCTTAATGTTTTTCCAAATTGCTTGTAAGGGAAATTATGGCCTCTAGGCCATTTCAATTTTAGTTTTTAGTTTTTCATTTTTTGTGCTAGAGTATATATAGAAGAAAAAGAGGGAGAATGGAAGTGAAAATGAAAGTGGAGATGGGATTGAGAGGGAAGATGAGAGGAGAAGATGGGAGGGATGAGTAACACAGGTGAAAACAAAAACCACAAACTGAAATCTATTTCAAATTCTTTTCACTTTTGTTACTTCTCTCTGTCATCCTCTCCTCTCATCCTCACTCTCATTCTCACTCTCATTTTCCTCTATAATATAGCACAAAAAATAAAAACTAAAAACTAAAAACTAAAATTGAAACTACCAAACAGCCCTTAGATTTTTATTCATTCTCAGCAATAGTTTTGTTTTGTTTTTCTTTCTTCTTAAAATTTGGTGAACTTAATCTGAACAGAGAGACTGTGTTGTGCAAAGAAGAACTATAAATTGACAAAGCACCCAGAATGATGCATGTTGGACCCAGCAATGTTTTTTTTTCCTTCGCATAAGGGGCTTGGGTTCTTAGGTTTTAGTTGCCTTGTGTTTATTAGCCATTTTTTTGTTCTTATTTAGTTTTATGTTTTCATGATCATTTAAATTTCGTAGCATTATACATCTTGACATGTATAAGTAATTAGTGTTTTTTAGCACGTAAATTTTAGTCAAAACTGCTGCCAATAATAGAAAGAGATTTTCTATTGGGTAATTTGTTGTAGACGTCCTTGAACTTGGCTCCCTTTTGCAATTGGGGTCCGTAATTTTTTTTTTTGCTAATTACATCCTTTAATTGGACAAATAATTGCAATTGGGTCATACCTTCCAACTCTATCAATTTGTCCGTCAAAATAAGGGGTAAAAGCGTCCTTTCGAATTTGAAGAAAAAAACTGAAAAAAGTGAAAAAATAAATAAATAAACTTAAAAATAAAAATCCCTCTCTTTCTCTCCGTCTCTCCCTCTCTGTCAGCCCCTTCAAAACCCAGATCCCAATCCCTCTCTCTTTTGTGAAAATTAATTTGTTGAGAAATAAATCAATCAGAGAGAGAGCTTGACGCATGAGTGAATCGGATCGAATCGTATCTTTCTTCTTCTACGATGGACTCTGAGTTCTGGACCTCCGCCTCGCCGCCAAAGCGTTAGTACACGTTGTAGCACCATCACCAGAGCTCCCACTTTGGTTTGTACGCCCTCTTGCTCTGTTTTTGTTGTTCATTTCTTATTTCATCTATGTTCATCAATTATTGAATCTGATATATCATTTCTCCTTTTTCTTATTCTGCAAAAAAAAAAAAAAAAATGTATATTAGATCGGTTAAGCATCGATGATTTCGAGGTTGAAGACAAGGTCCAACGATCCGACTGCCCGTGCCCATATTGTTATGAGGACTCGACATCGCGTCCTTGTGCTCGCACCTCGAAGACGTGCGCTCTTGCGAATCTAAAGTCACCGTATGTGTTTAATGATGAGGAAGAGCTGCCCTTCAAACTTCAGAACTGATCTTGGTGATGCCAAGGAATGTGTTGATGCTCTTTTTGGAGAGGTCAACTTAGAGAAAATAAAAGGATTTGCCTTGGCGGGAGATGGTCCGGACCTTCAATAAAGGCTAGTCTGCGAGAAGACAAAAATGGGAGAAGCGATCGTTAAGCGGACACCGGTGTGGTAGAAGGCTCTCCGATGCTTAAGTCAACTAAGAAGGGTAACTTTTGCAGAGTAATAGTAAAAGGTAGAAAAGTAGTTACCCCTTTTACTAGGGTATTGTTCCCTTTTTATAGTGAAGTGAAAGTGGGAGGATTGTGTAGATTTCCGATGTGGGACTTTGCAGTTGCGGTGATGACACGTGTCATGGAGATTAGGTTTAGCAGTTTGCGAGCTTGCCCACTAATTCATCTAAAAAATTAAACGGGAGTTTGGCAGGTGCAGCACCTCGGAAAAGTGTCTTCCTTAGGGAGAAGGCGTGAATGCCTTGGTGCTAGTTGTTTTGAAAGGCTGGATATGCTACCACGGTTGATTATGGTATAACAGTAGTCCCCAAGTTCGCATCAAGTGACTTGGGTTGGGAACTTGTAAGCTTTGTGTGATCATGACCGAGCATTCCAGGTTCGATGGGAGCCGTATGGTAGTCCTAGTCCCCCAAGTTGTCAAGCTAGAAGTTGCTTCTTGACCGCGAACTTGGGGACTACTATTTATACCATAATTAACCGAGCATATCCGGCCTCAAAACAATTGGCACCAAGGCGGACACGCCTTCTCCTGCCAAGGAAGAAACATTTTCTCTTTCCGAGTCCCGATAAATAAACCTAATCTCCATGACACGTGTCATCACCGCAACAAAATCCCACATCGAAATATACACAAACCTCCCACTTTCACTTCCTATAAAAAGGGAACAATACCCTAGTAAAGGTAACTACTTTCGCCTTTTACTATTACTCTGCAAAAGTTACCCTTCTTAGCGATCGGAGAGCCTACACCGTGTCCGCTTAACGAAGCTTCTCCCATTTTGTCTTCTGCAGCTAGCCTTTATTGAAGTCCGCCTATTTGAAGGCTTCGACACCTCGGTGTGATAAGACTGTAGTCTTCGAGTAATCGCCCCTTCTCGAGTCCCTATACCTTCTCCAAGGGGTAATTGGGTAGGCTTGGCGGGGCCTAGGTGTGTCGTCCTTGGGTCTTGGAGATTAACGGAGATGATGGGGGTTGGTTTGAAGGTCCAGGATACGGTCCCCGCAATCCTGTAAACCTTTGTTGGTTCATGGGGCGGTTCTCGGCGGGAGATGCGGGAAGCGCGACTTCGACTCGGATGGAGGGGCAAACCTTTACCCTTCTTGGGCCTAGGTGGATTGGGACATTGTGGTGGGAGTGCTCTGGTTTGGCACGAGTTCTGGGTAAGGCTGCGTTAGGAGACTCCTTGGGCACAAAGGACTCATCTCCGATTACGCTTCCAAGGTTAGTCATGCTCGAGCTCGACATGTTCTTAGCATGAAGATGGTCATATTTCTCGGACATCCGGTGACCGGAGGAAACCCCTCTCAACACCAAAACTTTCTGCTGAGATTAAGATGACTCCTTAATTTCCATCGCGAAGGTCTCTTCTGGGATATTTACTGAGTCCTTTCTTGGCTATCCTCGGTAGTTATTGACAACATAGGGGAGTGCCTTATTATACTCTTACAAAAATTGGAGTGAAGAAGAATAGATATATGGATAGCTTGAGAATAAGGATGGTAATTAAAAATCGGAAGATAAAATCAAGTATCGATAACTCCTAATTTCTTACAGGAGCTGCATAAGCTGTTGATGCAATGACACTTTTGGTGATAAGGATGAAATAGGGTCACTCTACTTAAGAGACTCAAATAAATATATTTGCCTTTAGCAGGAGATGTCTGGACTTTTTTTCAATAAAGGTTAGCTGCAGAAGATAAAAATGGGAGAAGCGATCGTTAAGCGGACAACCGATATGCCAGGCAATTCTCCGATACTTAAGTAAATAAGTCTAAGGGTAACTTTGCAGAGTAATAGTAAAAAAGGTAGAAAAGTAGTTACCCCTTTTACTAGGGTATTGTTCCCTTTATTATAGGGAAGTAAAAAGTGGGAGGATACATGTGTAGATTTCCGATGTGGGACTTTCACAGTAACGCAGGTTGCTGCGGTGATGACACGTGTCATGGAGATCCCGAATAGGTTTAGAATAGTTTGGCGAGCTTCAGCATCGGGAGTTTTTGAAGCACGGGATCGTTTTTGAAAAGTGTCTTCCTTCGGCAGGATCGCGTATGCCTTGGTGCTAGTTGTTTTTGGATATCGCTCAAAGGTTGATAAATATGGTAATATAAAAACAGAATGGTTCACTAATGACAGCTTATGTTGTTAATATGTTAACTCGCAATTGTACGGGCCAATTAGTAATATAGCAAGACAAGTACAAGGTCGTACCCACGCATGCTTGGTGAGAAGTTAAAATTAGTTATGTACTTAGATTACCAAATTCAAGAAAGTAGGAGGTTAAGTCTAAAATAGAATTTAAAGCAAGAGTGATTGTAATTGTTGAACAAATGAGGCAAAACGAAATTTCATTGAAAACAAAAATTGCAAACCAAAGTGAGCAAATGTAAAAATCGGAGTGTTTTTGTGGGTGGAAAGCAGATTGGGAGACTAGGGCATTCGATTCACCATAACAATTCAATTCTAGGTTATAAGGAGTCAAGTGACAAGTTTTCTAATGTCGGATTCAAAGATTGATTCTAGCTAATCTTCCAGTGTGATTAGGCCATGGTGTCTGGTCCTAACCTTGTTTTGTTCCTAATTCCCTAACTTAGGGATCATTTGTTGTCTGACACGAAACCTAAATTAAGCATTAGGAACTCATTAAGCGTAGAAGAACAATTTAAACAACCAAGCATGTATCTAATCCGGTTGTCGAACCCCTGTCCATACATACTTTTCTTAAAATGCTTCATAGTTCAATTCGATTTATCAAAGCATGGTGTCTACTCTTGATTCAAACCAAGATAGCTAATATACAAGTTCTAATGGTGATCAATCATCCAAACAAGCATATAAATAACGATAAGCATAATGAATAAGAACATGAATCATGAATCAAACTTGAAACTCAAAACTTCAACTTATAAACTGCCGAACTCTATTCATGAACTTAGGTTACATCGAAGATCTTCATCCTAGTTATGAATTTAGAATCTATATCTTCTGGTCATAATGTTTCTCTGAAATGATCATTACATTTAAACGAGAAATGAAACAACTAGTTATAAAACATAATGAACTTCTGTAATAAGAGTGATAAAATAAAATATAATGAAAAAAACCCATTTCTGAAGTTACTTGTGGTGTCCAAGGCTTTGAATGAATAAAAGGAACCAAGTGCTTCTCCACACCTAATGTAACTTGGAATTTAGAAAGACAAAAGCTCCAAGAACTCAGCTTTAACCTCACATCTAGAGAACTCTATGGCCACTAAAGAGGTGATTTGGGATTCCTGATACTTTTCAAAAGTTTGGGTGAGTGGTGATGGCAGAGAAAGAGGAAATTTTCGTAGGGAAATGGAAGGAAGGCTTGTTGGAGCTGTTTTGGTGATTTGGGACTGAATGGAGTGTTTGGGGAAGGATGGGAGTACATTCATTAGAGGTTGGCTGAAGTGAATTTTAGGTTGAATGGAGTGACTGCCTTTCAATGAGTGTGCATCACTCTATTTATAGAGTGCAAATTCGTTGCTCACCCCCTTTGGTGTGAAGCACACCCATTCCTATTGTTCCCATTTATGACACTGCCCATTAGGTTCCCATGTTAACTGGTGATTTGATGTGTAGCCCATGCCTCTAGGAATGTAAACAAGGGCTGCCCATGCCTCTTGGAATGTCTGCCCATGCCTTCGAGTTTCCATCTTTGTCTTGTCTTTTAGCCTGGCTCAACAACTAGCATTGCATTCTGAGCATGGTGTGCAATTTGATGGGCTCACGGATTGGGGTTGACTTAATCAATTGATCTATTTGAGTAGTCCATCTTGCAGTTCAGACTCTCATCTTTCCAGGCACATATTATATGGGCCAATCAAAGTTGGGAGAAAGACGTTAATGCCGAAATGAGTTGCCAACCCAGTCTGCTCGTTTTTGCACCATTTTGCATCTTTTCTTATCCAAAGGCACCATTGCTACCTAAGGCTCAATGAACTGAATGATAAACAGAAAATTTTTTTTGTTTGTGGGGATTAAAAGCACACGTTTGACTCAATAACATAACCAAATCATAAGTTAGAAGGGTACAAAATGATATGCAATTGTCTGATCATATGTTTTTTTCCTTTTCATGGGCTAACTCCAATTTGGATGCTTCTACGGGGTTCCGTTTCTAGGGACTGGTGTACGCAGGAACCCCAGATTTTGGCTATTTTAAACTATTTAATGTCAAGGCTCAAACATGAGGGCTATTAGTGCGCGGTGTAATATTAAATCGATGGGAGTGGATTCTTTGGATATCAACAACTTAGGAGATCCTAGATAAACCTGGTTGGTCTTAAGCTTGAGTTGATCGTGGGATTCTTACTAACCTCACTGGAAATGGATTCAACAACGGTTCTGCATCTTATTCAATCTCCTAAGATATCATTAATTTTCACCCTCTTGTTGGTGTGATTTGTAGCTGCAAAAGGAATACGCCTGGTGGAGAAAATCAACAAGAGCTTTGGATTTTTTTTAATCGAAAGGACTCGAAAGGACGCTTTTGCCTCTCATTTTTGACAAATTAACAGAGTTGGACGGTAGGATCCAATTACAACTATTTGTCCAATTAAATGAGCTCTCTGTATCTGGGTTTTGAGCAAAATGACTTTATTGATAAAGCTTTGATTTGCAATGTATATTAATGGAGTAATAGAACTGCTGACTGATGCAGTTTTGCATGTCCTTGGTTAATGCATTTATGTTTGCTCTACACATATAATAATTTTTTAGGAGAAATGGAGAAGTTATGGATCTGATAAGGGTTTAGGGTTATTATCTCTAATTTTTGGATCCTAATGGAATTTCTTTGATTACATATGCATTTTTTGGTACTGATTTCTTTATTTTTGTAATGTTTGTTTGCTCATCATTTCTGCATTTTCATGTTTATATATTTCTTTTCTTCTACAACTTTATACACATTTCATGTAAATTCATAACCCGCAGCACAGCGTGCGGGTCCTTTTGCTAGCATGTAACTAATCCTTAACATACAAATACTTAATTATTGGAGAATCTCCCCATTATACTAGAAATAAGAACTTTTATATTTTAATTCACATGGTAATAGAAATATAACGTAAATTTGTCTAAATTAACCACTTGAACTGAAGTAGATTGAAAAAAAAAATTAAATAAAATTTTAATATTAATAGCACCCTGTTTTGTTGCTTGTTCAAAAAGTAAACAATCATCATAAAAGTAATAAAGAGTGTAGATTTCTAGAACTTGACTGGAGGAGAGAAGCCCTATATGAGAAAATGTATTCAGAGCAGAGTAATTTAGATGTCTATAACAAGTAATGCTTAGGGCAGAAGATAAGAGCATCTAGGAATTCTTGCAAGCTTAGTGGAAGGAAAATAGTTTTGGTAACGTTGGTTGGCTCATAAGCCTCAACGGCCAATTCAGCTTTTAGCTCTCATTAGCCCATATCCTTTTCTTGTAACATGTCTTCATTTTTTTGCCATGGTGATTTTTACCAAAGTAGCCACGCAGCAATTTGCAGAGACTAAATCAGTGTCAAAGACTTGCTGCTCCAGTCTAAATCACTGGACTGGTGAGAGCAACAGCACAAGAACCGAGCTGCTAGTTGAAAATCAATTAAACTGAATAAGCAGCAAAAACATAAAAAGATGGAAAACGTGCAAAACATGACACCTTTAATTAACTTGCAGTTGAGTAAGCCAATATGAAAGTCCAGGCATAAACAGAGTAAAGCATCCTTGCTGAATTTTCACACACATGGATATGATATCCTTATTTAAATAGTTTCTTGCAGCTCATTAACTCTATCTTGCGTATCGCTAGCTCATTATTCTCTTCTTCTTCTCAAATTGAGATAGGAGTCTCTAGCTGCCTTCAGTGTGTTGACAACAACATCCATTTGCCCCCGCTCAGTTGGTGATATTGCAGAGCATGAGAGTCCTATCTGCATCACTGAAACCAAACATTCCTCCAATCTTGTTGCTTGGATAGGGCTGCCATGCTGATAGCTTGTAGTTCGTATTGCTCGTATTTCACTTTCGTATCTTTCTCCATCACCATGTGCATCATTTCTTTCAATGAGCAATGAAGGATCAATTATGTCCATGACATGGTCAGGCATTTTGATTGCTGTGAATTGGTGAATGCTTAGACCATCTTTGAACATGTCATCTGTAGGTCTTTTTCCAGTGAACATTTCTAGCAACAGTATTCCAAAGCTATAAATATCTCCCAGAATGGAAACTTGGCCTCCCATGCCGTACTCTGTCATTCAATTCATGCATTATGATGTCACACTCAAATCATTTACAAGTTACATCTCATTTCGATTATCTTTCTTTTGTTTTATTGGAAGAGACTTAATAAGTCGGCTTAGTCGTAAACTTATTAGGTAGAGAGAAAAAGAGAATGATACCTGGAGGAATGTAGCCTATCGAACCCCTTAGCCCAGCTGACATGGTTTGACTTTGGGAGTAATTATCTGATGCTTCCAAGAGGAACCTTGCTAAACCAAAGTCACCAACATGGGCTACCATATCTTCACCAAGAAGAACATTGCTTGGCTTTAGATCACAATGAACAATGGTTGTTTCACAACTGTGGTGGAGATAATCTAATGCAGAAGCAACGTCAGTCGCAATATTGAGTCTTTGGATGAGGCTCAATCTCTTACTTTGTTGAGGTTGCTCATCATCTCTAGGATGCAGCCATGAGTCTAGACTTCCATTTGCCATGAACTCGAATACTAGACTCTTGAAGTCATTACCCTGATTATCAATGCTCGAGCATGCAGTAATGATCTTGAGAATGATTACGGTGCCGTATACTTCTTAAAGGCTTTGCATTCATCAATGAAACTTCCTGAAAGATCCTACGTTAGTTGAAGATTTAATACCTTAACAGCAACTGCCCTCCCATCACTAGGAAGTACTCCTTTGAAAACAGAACCAAAACTTCCGGAACCAATCAAATTGTCCACAGAGAAGCCGTTAGTTGACTCAACAAGTTCCAAGTAAGAGACTGATTTCCAGCCCTTATAAGAATCTGAAGTTACTAGGCCACCTCTTGACTTTTTCACCTTCGAACGAGCAACAATGAAGCATGACAGAGCAATTATGCATGCAACTGCACAAGCTACAAGGATGATTACCTTTGGGGCAAGTAGTCGATGAGATGATGAATTGGACTTTTTGATGGAGCATGCATGTAAAAGTAATTTTGGGAGACCACCACAGACCCTATTGTTTCCAATAATTGAGAGACCAGTTGCATTTGAAAAGATCCCTTCTTTAGGCAATTCACCTTCAAAATCATTATAAGAAAGATCGAGACACTTAAGAAACCTGAGCTTTTCTAAAAATTTAGGAATCTCCCCGGATAAGTTGTTGTGTGAAATATCCATTTCTTCCAAGCTTCTTAAACCTTTCAAGAGACTCAGGAATTGTTCTTTCAAATTCATTACCTTGCATATACAGGCTCTCCAACATAATACAACTGCCTAGAGTTGTTGGGATTTCACCTGATAACTTATTTCCTGACACATCCAGCTCCACAAGATTTACCAAATCACCCACTTCAGATGGTAACGAACCAGTCAAAGAATTGTTAGAAATTTCCAAAAAAATTGAAAGGGATGAAATCGCAAAAAGCTCTCTAGGTATGGTGCCTGTTAGACGGTTATTAGAAACGGCAAGTGTGAGTAGACTTTGGCAGTTCCCAAGACTTGGAGGTATGCTTCCCTCAAACCTATTTACGTTGATGTGTAACTTTATCAATGAAGTCAAGTTACCTAGGGAGGACGGTATCGGCCCAGAAAAGTTGTTAAAATACAAATTCAGTACCTGTAACATTTGAAGCTTCCCAATGGCATCAGGGACACTACCACTGAAATAGTTCTTGCTCATTCCAAGAAAGGCCAAGCTTGTAAGATTCCCAATGCCTTCAGGGATGCTTCCATGTATAAAATTTCCCCCCAAAAGAAGATATTTTAGTTGGGTAGATAGGTCGGCTATGGACCTTGGCAATTCTCCTCCAAAATGGTTATGGTCCAGACCCAAGTCCTCTAGGACAGTACAATTAGCCAAGAAGCTGAGAAAATTCAAGTCACCAGCTTTCCCACTTCCCAGTCTATTGCCACCGAAGTTTATCCGAACTAAGCTACGCAACCTTCCAAGATTTTCAGCAGGGAGTGTCCCGGTCAAACCATTTACAGAACAATCAAGCACCTGAAGTCTAGAAGAATTTGACCACTTCGCAGGAATAGCTCCTGTGAAGTTGTTCATACCACAGGCAAAAAATTCGAGATTGGGAAGACTAATGCCAACATTTGGTGGTAGCTCTCCATGCAGCTGGTTCCCAGCAACACCGAAAATTGTAATGGAAGAAATATTATAGATTGAAGAAGGGACAATACCAAACAGATTATTCAATGAAATGTCAAATTCCGCCAAGTGTGTCAGACGCCCGAGCTCATTTGGTATGCTTCCTCGAAAATTGTTTTTGGAAAGGTAAAGAATATGCAGATAAGAGAAGTTTCCTATCCAATTTGGGATCGCTCCGGTGAGATTGTTAGCAGCAACAGATACATAATATAAATTCACCAATGAACTGACTTGGTTCGGAATGGATCCAATAAGCTCATTGAAAGATAAACGAAGCGCTCTTAGTTGTGTACAGTGAGATATGTTGCTTGGAATTTTGCCGCCAAAGGAATTCCGAGACAGGTTGAGAGATCGCAGCCTTCCAAGACGACCTATTTCTTGAGGAATTTCACCAGCAAAGCTGTTGTTCCCCAGGTCGATTCCGGTAAGGCGAGAAAGATTTCCTATAGATTTTGGTAAGGAGCCTGCCAATTTTTGAGCAGTCAGCTTCAAAATCACAACTCTTTTGGTGCAACGGTTGCATGTAACGCCAACCCAATTGCAGAAATGAAGGGAATCATTCCATGAGCTCATGACATGGAGAGGATCTTGAGTGATTCTTTTCTTCAAGTCCAGCAGCGCCAGACGATCAGTTTCATTTCCAAAAGTATTACAACTAGGTAGAGTTGCAGATTCCAGAGGTGTGTTCATGCATAAAAGAAGGAATCCATGAAGGAAGGTAAACAAAATCAGCCTACCATGAGGCTCCATCCTTTCGTAAATACAAAGAAAATCTGAAATCAAGTGTTTGTTTGTTTGTAAATTGTTTGTAAATTGTTCTAATTTTCTTTTTTCTTTTTCTTCCCTTTTTCTGTCGAAATAAGAATCCAAGTTTCGTTTACCGGAATTCAAAAGAAGGACCAAATGTAGTGTTGCAGGAAATTGAAGACCAAATCTTATCACACACATTTTTTTTTAAAAGACAAAGGTGTAGTGTGTTGTTGGTGGAAAATTTTAGTGGAGGAATAAAAAACTCAAACAAGTTTGAAAGTGTGCATGGAAGAGAGAATCTTATTCCAGAGAAAAATAAAATAAAAAGCTTCATTATGTTAGTGTTGGAAAAATTGTAGACTCAAACAATTTTGATTTGTGCATAAAAACAGAGGAAAACAAACAAACTTCGTTGGCAACTGTCTGGAAAATTTTAGTGGGTGATAAAAAAGTTCAAAATATTCTGAAAGTGCGAATAATGGAGTAGAAGAAGTCTTATCTCATCATTAAGAGGCTTAATTACTATTTTACCCCTAAAACGAGTGTTCGGTCTCATTTTACTCTATGAAGTTGAAATTTTCTCACTTAATCCTCAAAATCTCTCAAATTTGATGAAATTTTCTCACTTGACCACTTCCATCAATTTCTATCTATAAAACCATTAATTGAGCTGACGTGACATGTGCATTTTAGTAATTTTAGCTATTAAAAACTTTAAAACTCAAATTAATATAAAAAAACAAAACAAGTTTTTTTTTTTTTTTTATTTGGTGCAAAACTATGCATCAGCTTGGTCTCTCTCATTGCATTTTGTCAAAATATTCATAAAAATCAGTCATGTTATGACACACTATCATGTCGACCAAATTGATGTGTAGACAAAAAACATGAGGGATAATATTGATTTATTTAAGATTTTTAGAACTAAATGAGAATTTTCTTAGAGACCACTATCGTTTTGCATCAAAAGGAAAAAAAATCTATTAGAGAAAGAAAGATCCACTATGTTAGTGTTGGAAAAATTATGGTGGATAAGACCAACGTTATACAAAAGCTCCACTACTTTAGTGTTGGAAGAATTATGGTGGATAAGACCAATGTTATGAAAGCGTGCATAAAACGGAAGAAATCGTATCGGAGTAAGAAAAGCGTCAATATTGCTTTAGTGTTAGGAAACAAATTAGTGGATGAATACAAGTTTATAATAATTCTCGAATGGAGCTTCAATAGAGGGATTCCTCAAATAAACTTATTTGAGAGACACCCTTGTAGAGCCCACGCCACATTGTATTTCACCATTTCAAACTGTCTATTTTTTAGATAATCATTCAAATATCATCTCTACAAAAAATCACTTGAATCCGATATCATTTGAATATTCAATTGAGTAATAGAATTTTAGTACTTTCTTGAAGCACCGTGTTCGTTGATTTTGTATGATACAATTGGATGTCGAAATGGTTTCCGATTTATCTACTTTTTTGCAAGGATGATCTATTAATATTGACTTAAAAAATAGATGGTTTGGATTATTGAAAAAAAAATTATAGAGAACCCTAAAGGGTGTTCCTCAAATAAAATTATTTGAATGATCCCTCAATAGTTAGGGGCATGTATGTATATACAGAGAGATTTCATTAAAGGATCCTTCATATAAGTTTATTTGAGGGACACCTTTGTATAGCCCACTCCGTATTGTATTTTACTAATCCAAATAGCTTATTTTGTAGATATTCATTCAAATATCATCTTTACAAAAAAAATCACTTGAATTCGATATCATTTGACCACTCAAATGAATTATTGAAATTTTAGTACTTTCTTAAAGCAATGTGTTCATTGATTTTGTAGGACACAATAGGATGTCGAAACGATTTTTTATTTGTCTAGTTTTTTGCAAGGATGATCTATGAATGTAGACTTAAAAAAAAAGATGATTTGGATCGTTTAAAAAAAAATTCATAAGGGACCCTAAAGGGTGATATTTATTTGAGGAATTCCTCAATAAACGGGGACTATATATATATAAGTTCCCAATTTTTTTTAGTGGATGAACAAAAAATTCAACATTTTATTCAACACTATATATTCTCGAAGCATGCATATTGTAATTTGTAATCTATGTATTTTAAAGAAAAAAATTCAACACTGTGTTTGCGGATTTAAGTCAAACAATTGGGAAAGAGTTTACACATCTAGCTTTGCGTACACTAACTCTCAAATTTGGTCTAGTGCTATGTGTCTTCAGTTGGTTAGAGAATGTCTCAGGTCCCACCCACATTGATGACAATATGTATTTGTGATGAGTTTGATGTCTAGTTGTGGTGTAGTTTTATTACCGGTGTGTTGGCTCTTTATATAAGTATCTTGTAAATATATTCCTATAGTTTGTCAAGAAAACAAACTTGAAATAAAGTTAATGAATCAGTAGATAGTCTCTTGTGTAGTCCGTGTGTGGTGGATTCGGATGCATATGTAATGCTTCTTGCCTAATCAGCCATTAAAAGTAGGCTTAAATGTAAAAATGGTCCATGTGTTTTACTACGTTGGCAAATTTAGTCTTTACCTTTTTCATTTGGCCAATTTGGTCCCTGTGTTTCGGACTGTTAGCTAATGTTGTCCATTCCCTTAAAATTCTTGTTAATTAAAAACTATTTGAATACAATTTAAAAAATAAATAGATAAGGGCTAATTATAAAATAAAAAGCCCTAAAACTTAAAATTTTAATAAATGAAAGACACCTCCTTCCAATTATCCCATCCGCCACTACCCCATCTGTCTTATTTCTCCCCAAGAACCTAAAAACAAAACCTTTCAAAGGATCTTGAGGTTCAAAGGGTTGATGTGCTACATAAACTACTTTACAAGAAAATAAAGAGAGAAAGGTAGCTAAAAACTCACTCTTGGGGCACAACTTGAGTCCAACCCAAGCATTCCGCCAAGTGATGGTGGTAGGATCCACTTTCTTCCTCTTCTCCAAGTCATAAAGTAGTCACATCCAAAGACTCCACACCAAGCTCTTATCTTTGGAAGGATGATGACTCACAAGAGTAGTTAATGGTGCTAGCAACACTCCTCTTGGGACCGATTTTAGCTAGCCCAAGAAAGGGAGAGATTTTATGTTTTCCCTCGCTTCCTCCTCGCCTTTCCAAGACTTAGAACTAGGGGTGGGCATCGGGATCGGAAAACCGGAATTTCAAACTACATTAGATGAAAAAAATCGAAAACAAATTGGTTGACCAAAAAAGTCATCAAATTGGGACCGGACCGGACTAGACTGGTTCTAACCAATTCCAGTTCCAATTTCACACTGCACCAAACCGGACTTGTTGTGTATAAAAAAAATTTATACAAAATTATTTAAATCCAATGCTACATTTTTAATTTTATAACTAATATTTTTTCAAGTCCAACTTCAAAACATCTCTCTTTGTATGAATTGGATCATTTATTAATTTTCAAGCCCAAAAAATAAATTTTTGTCAGAATTTTTATTTTTAAAAAAATAAAATATATTAAAAAAATTAAAAAATAATTAATCCAGTTCAAAACCGAACCAGAATTGGCGAGAAGCGGACCGGTCGGTTTTTTTAAAAATAACTAAAATCAGACCAATTAAATAGTATCATTCTGGTTCCGATTTGAGGTGAGAACTGGACCAAACTGGATCGTGCCCACTCCTACTTAAAACCCTAGGAAGAAAATGAGCTAAGATGTGCATATATAGAGCACATGGGAGAACTATAAGAATCTCCCTCTCTCTCCATTTGGACAACACAAGGGGGTGGGCCACTTTGGGCCTCTTGCTCCAATTTGTCCCGCTTATCTCTTCCAAAGCCCCTTTTACTAAAACCCATGGGCTTTTAGTTTCTTAAACAATTTCAAGGCTCACTCTATTTCAACGTAATTAATTAACTGTAACATCCCATCCCGACTAATTATTTTATTTTGTGAAGTTAGATTTTTACCCTTGGGGGTAGGGGCTACTTTGGTCATTTTTTGTTCGGAATTAGTTTTGGGAGTTAGAGTTGCATCATTCCGTAGATCTCTCTCTCATGAGTTCATAGACACGTGGTGGGCTCAAATCGGAGTTTTAATGAGGAAGTTGTGATATACGAAAGTGCAATGGCACCATCGTAAATTTGGAGAAGTCAAAATTTAGAAACCCCAAAGTCAGACCCTCCCACCCCTACCTATTACATTTTGCATGCTGTTTAGTCCATTTGGTAGGTAACTCCCATATAATTATTCCTTCCATTTCCCCAAAGAAAACTCTCTCAACTCCCCCATATCCTTCCAAACCCGTTAGATGTGTTGCATGCTTCGAAACCCCTCTCTCCTGAACTCAAAACAAAATATCTTATTCTTCAAACCTGTTCATCTGGTTGTCTAGTAGAATATATCCAAAAATTAGCCCAATCAAACAAACATAAACCTCTCAAAACCCAGTTGGAGGACAAATAGCTCATCTCTGCCTAGTACTCTGTGCTATGCACGAATTTGTCTTTGCATGCGAGTTTCTATTGCTTTTTTCACCTCTATTGTTGTTTTTGAGGTCGCTAGCTACAACATATTCAAATTTCAAGGCAATTAGAATGTCTATATACATGAAAACATGTTCAAGATGAGACTAGTATTCTCTTACTTCCTATCTGAAAGTTCCACACTAGTGTGAATTTATTCACTCTTGCATGTAGCCTTCCTTTGCTCTAATGGCATATGGCCCTTCATCAAATTGTCTTTCTATGTCTTGGCTATAATCTTTCAAAGGTTGAGCTCCATCCAAGAAGTATAGCCATCTCAAGACAGTCTAATTGTAACATGTTCATCCTTGTCTAATCTGTTGATGTAGGCTCGGATTCTGTCTTGCATGTCGATTTTTCAAAATTCCTAGACATCCAGTAAGTTTAGCCCTGTCAGAAGTGGTACAAACTGAAACACGCTTCTTTATTTCTTGTAGGGGCTTTTTCTCTCAGTAACTACAAATGGGTGGGCTGCCGTAAGGAGCAGATTGCTTAAAGTATCCCCTGTGCCTGAGTTCAAAGATCAAGCCCCAATGGTGTTTCGAAAGGACAGTAGGGCCTTAGGAAACACCTTAGTTACCTTCATCGACAAAAATAACACCAGCTTACAGATAATTTCTTAGTGCTTACAGGTAAAATATTAGCTTGGCATGAGAGGCTTGTGGCATGGGAGCAAAGTTGCCATGAGTTTAGCACTAAAGAGAAAATTATGTGTTCTTAGGAGGAAAAAATGGTGTCCAGGTAAGAGAGGAAAGGTTTGCAAGAGGATTTGGCTAAGAGGGAAGGGAGAGAAAGGAAAGGGTAGCTTGAGCGTTTCTTCCGGCAGCTTGACAGAGACTCTGTCAAATGTTAGAACAATCTGCCAAAAGAGGAAGAATATGGAAGATGGGTGAATAGTGCACGAAATTGCTGGGTGTCTGGATGTGGATGATTTTTGTTGGGTAGAAGAGCCCTATTTATAGCAACTGGAAGCCATTCTTTTCCAAGAAACCCTAATGGCTTCTATCCCATTTTGTCCCTTCCTTTCTCCCCTTATCCCTTCAATCATCCTATTTTGGTAAAATCTACTCTGCTCCTTTGCACAAAATCAGAGATTTTGGGGGCTCAAGGTCCCTGCCCTAGTGAAGAATTCCTATTTTTAGACATCCCCCTTCCTCTCTTTTCTCCCCTCTTTCATGGTTAGATCTTATGAAGGAAATAAATGGGTATACATGCTGGTTCGAAGGATGATTCCCACTTTGCGTGCCAACATCCCATGGTTCGCTAGGTATTTCTTGCTTGAAACTTGTTCCTTCCACATGCTGGAGCCTCCCAGCAGCTCTGCACATATCGCCTTTCAATCTTCACCCGTGGCTTTGGTTTCTATCCAGTTGCTGATGGTTTTGCAGATCTTTATTTTATTTATATGGGCCTTCTAGAATAATGGGTTGGCTTATCAAATAAATGGGCCAACTTCACCAAGTTTTGGCCTATTTTGTTGAGGTGTTGGGCTAATTTTGGTTAAGCTAATGGGCTATTTTGACTAAGGTAATGGACTATTTTAGTTGGGCTTTTTGGTTGGGACATTTTCTCTCTTGTGCTCACCCATATGTTTGGGCCTAAGAAATGGGCCTGAGTTTCGAGGCTCCCAAGCAACCCGGAACTTCCATTTCTCGGCCCATCAATAGGCCTCATGACAACTTATTACTATCCATACCACAACCCACTCAAGCAAGCCCCGGGTATTTGAGTAGCTAGGGGCCCACTTAAGCTTGTGGCGTGATTGGGTGCGGAATAATAATTCCTTGCTTGGCATAGCATGTCGCTTGGTGTGCTTTAATTTCATCGTCCTTGAAGAGGGACACGGTGCTTAGTTTAGCATTGGCTTGTATTTTATAATATTATTTCAGTCCTTAGCATGGAAAATTATTTATTTAGCATGGCACGTGGACTATGACTTGTATATGACGAGCCTTCGTGTACTCCAATATGTGACCTTTCTTAATATAGTATCGTATTGGACCAAAAACTTATTTAAGCCCAACCATGGACTTTTTTGGGCCTCAACATTTCAAATGCTGTTTTGGTGGTTGTTCTCCTTGGTAGGTGAATTGAGGATTTCAGACCAATTCAGAGGAGTGACGTAAATATTTAAGATGCTTAATTTCTGGGAATTTGCTTTAGAGGTTAAATTCTTAAGATTTTGTGGATTGTTGAATTGTTCCAAAGTTAAGTAGAATTGTGAACCTATAAGAATGTCCGAATCAAACCTGTGGGCTACCTTGTGGCTGCCCATTGAGTTCTAAAATACTCTCCAGATCGTCCCCAACATGATGGTATGCTCTGATTAGCATCTGATTACCGTTTGACTATCGAACGGATATTGCGCCTATTAAGCGATATCCAGGTTTGATAGGGTCGGACCGTTCGATTTGTGCTATTTTCAATTATGTTACTTGACGTACATTGAGGATCCTATAGGAACTTGTTGATCGAGAATCGGAGTCTCGGATACTCCAAACAAATTATTTAGGGTTAGGCAGACTGATCATGCAATTGGCTTAGATCCGACCGCTCGATCGAGACCAAACTTTTGGGACTTGTTTAGTAGATGTTGTTTGACCCAGTGGAAGTCATGCACATACTTTGAGTCTCGGGAATTAGGATTTTGGGTTAAAGCTCATGGTTGAATACTCTTAATGATTAAGTCTTCATGTTCTTCTAAATAGGTAGTCAGGCTCCATGTACTCAACAAGCAGGGTCAAGAAGCTTTGGACTTTTTGTGAGTGGACGTTGTTTTTAAATGATCATTATTTTCAAATGATGGACTTACATGCATATATATATATATATATGGGTTTGATGGGGGATTTGATTATTTTGGTTACTACGACTATGGAATTATTTCATTGTCTTAACTATGGTTTTACAATACTTATGAGAGCTTAGTACCTATATTTTATATAAAGAAATTGGATATTGAGTTTTGGGCTATGATGTTGTCGGATGTTTATATATATGGGTTTGGGTGCATTTGAATATTTGGAATTCGGATATGTTTATAGTAATTGAATTGGGAAATTGAATATGTTATATTGGAGTTTGGATAGCACCATAATATGTACTTCCCCTTAGATATGTCGAAACCCAGGTACCCTTGGTGGGATGTGCAGTAGGCCCTTGATGGGCAGTCTGCGCACGTGAGACTTATTTCAGCAGCACGAGTTGGGCGGCTTAACCCTAGTCACAAGGTAATGTGATGCTATCCTGTGGTCTAGCCAAACAATCTCCTAGTTGGATTGTCTCCCCTATGCTTAATAATGGTGTAGTGAGTATGTATGCGTGTATATATACACATGCATACATACTCACTACACACACACACACACACACACACACACACACATTTTTATACTTATATATTTATAAGGATCCTTTCTTGCATATTGTATTTTTGCAAGCATATGTCTCTGAAAGGGGTTCGTTAAATGGAAAAAGGTCCAGTTTGATTATTGTATTATATGCTATATCTGGTTTATGGGATTATAATGATTTCAAATTCAAGTATACTTTAATAATGGATTTCAATGCATGGTTTTACATCGTTTTTATATAACGGTGGGGGTTAGTACGTTCGATTATAATTATGTTCAAACTTTATTTTTGTCCACTCATAATTTTTGTTTTGCGCCCCCCAAGTCGTAGCTTGACGTGACTCGCACAACCAAATTAAGTCTCTCTCTTCCCATGCATCGACTTCCTTGTAGGATATCTTGTTGTTTATTTCTTTTCGAAAAATACTTGGGTTGTGTAAACTAAAGAGTATCTTAGATTGCTATGATATTGCCCATGTAGGATTGAATTTGGGGCTGGAGGCCTATGTCGTAAAATGTGTGCTTTAGCATTGTGTGTGCTGCTAGTTGAATTTTTTTAACTACTTCATTTGCAGTGTTTGCAGTCTCGGCCCATCTTCTTTGTTTCAGGGAAGAGGGTTATTTTAGTAAGTGGGCCCGGCATTGGTTAGATGTCAGACAAACAACAAAGTTTGTCACAGATTCCAAGGAAAATCTGGGGCGAGTCCCGTCGTGAACTCTTTAATTAATTTTTTTCCTTAACCAACTAATCTAATTAATTGACTTAATTGATTTCATCATCTTCCATTGTTAACCAAATTACAAACTTATGGGTGTGCAATCTAATGGGTTTTAATTAGTGAGGCCATGTACGATCTCGAATTCTTTCTTAATCGACTGTGAATTAAAATCCCCTTTTATTCTCCCTTTCATGATGACCCAATTATGGAATGTCCTTAGGACTTCTACAAACTGTGAGTGACATTTAGTAACATGTCACGACTACCCATGTTAATATAGAATATATTATGAGAACCCATTTAGTTGGAATTACAATGCAATTTGATCCTTCTCCATTTCCCAATGTCCTTGATCTCATTAAGAGGATACAAAATTCATGTCAAATCTCTAATTTGATCGTTGTTGGCTATATGATTCAATATGAGCACAATTAGAAGACTCTTTCTTAATTTTGCTAGTATGTTTGTTTTCAATTATGTTATGACAGGACTCGACCCAAATTCCACTTTCGAATCTGCGCCAACCCTATGTGTATCCGACACCTGGCAAGTGTCAGGCACATTTGACCAAATTGCCCTTCTAACTAAAATTCAAAATTTCTTTAGTGTTTGACTTCTGCCAAATATTTGGCAAAGTCTCCGCTATAAATAGCTCATTTTCCAAAAAATTTCACCTGTACAACATGCAATTAAAATATCCACAACTGTTTAGAATGCACAATGTTAGAATTCATGCAATCCAACATCCAAACTTTGTGGCCTCAGGCCTTACAGAAAACCTTAGGGCAATTTTAAAGCATGCTAATTCAGTTAATTTACAAAAATAGTGGAAAGGATAAGTGGTAGGTGATGACCGCCCTTTGGTGGTGCTTTGGTACACAACTACTACTTGGGGGCGCAAAACATTAAAAGTGTGAGTGCACAAAAAAATGTTTTGGAAAATATAATATCAACATACTAACCCCACTGTTAAAACATTTAGAAATTCAATTATAACCATGTTCTATATTCGTACAAAAATCAAGCATGTGTATCTATATACATATAACCGATCATGCATTTAGTCAAATCATAGAAACCAATTGAAAGCATTGAAAGGTGATAATTCCTTTCCACCTAGGTGTACCCATCATAAATCCGTCAATTCCATGATTTTCTATTTAATTCCCACATTATACCGTCAATTCCTTGTGTCACATAATGTGACACATCCTCGCAGGTCTCGGTAACACAAAGTCAACCCCAGCCGCATTCCTTGCAAGACTCAGGAGACACTTGGTCAACCTGAGTCGCATTCCTCGCTCCTCACGATCTGGATATCCCTAAGACTCGTGGGGCAACTGTCAAACGCGCGCTGACTCAACCGAAGGCAAGATGTACTAGGACATTGTTATATTCGAAGGCAACATTTTGAGTACTTATGGTGGTTTAAAATACAAGCCTTTCTTGGAAAATTATAAAACTATTTCTCATTCAATCCTTAAATCCTGTTGCCATTTTCTTTTCTACTTTCCAAGCCATTCTCATTTAATCATAAACAAAATTTATAAATGCATTTGAACTCAAACGTTATACTTGGAAAGCTAAAGTCATACACAATTCTTAACTCAATCATGAAAAATCCTTCAGAATCGTTCTCAAACTAAATTCGAATATGCATAAAATACTATTTAGAAAACTGGGAATCATAAATTCTCAATTCCATAAGCAAAATGATTAATGACCACAGTTCAAGAATTTCTTAAAACTATTTAGAAAACATATGTCCACTCACTGGGCGTCCAAAATTAGCCTGACCCTTCGAGGGTCCTTCCTACAGGTTCAACGAAGCCTGAGTACCTATTTAAGCGATTAAAATATTTAATTAATAAAATAGCTCAACCACAAGTATTTAAGCACAACCCTGACTATAACATCCCGACCAAAAATAAGACGAATCATTAATTAAATTAAATTAATTGAATATGAATTTACAATTTTGCCCTCGGAGTAGGGTTATTTTGGTCACTTTTTAATCTGGAATGATTTTAGGGCAGCGAGTGGTTTTATTACATAGATCGTACTGGGATGAGTCCGTAGACGCGTAGTAGGCTCGAATCGGAGTTGTAACGAAGAAATGGCAATAAAAAATGTCTCAGTGGCATAACCGTAAATAACTTGAAATTGGTTTTAGAAAAATCAGAATCTTCTTCTCTCTCTGCGCGCGCATGTCCTCCTATCTCTCTCTCTCTCTCTCTCTCTCTTCCCAACTCCGATTCCCTCGCTCTTTGATTCTCGCAGCACCGGCCACGCAAGGGCCTGCAACGGTCCCATTAGCTATGACTCGGCGCCCGGTCAAGGCCCGCTAGTTTTCCCTACAGGAAAACCAAAATTTTGTCGCGATTTTGACTGGCTCTAACCGGTCTCTTCCGTCGTCGCTCGCTGTAATCGCTGCCCAATTCGATAGATCGGTAAGGTTTCTTCCTCTTTTTCCATGTTCTATCGGCCTGTTGTGTAGGATTTGAACGATTGTGGCGTTTTGGAATTCGATTTTGAACCTAGGTTTTGGCCTGATTTCAATGTGAAATTTTGGCCGATTGTCGTTCACATTGGACCTCCTCGTAGTTAACTAAAATGCTCCACTCGTCGAGTAGGACCTATAGCCGGGAGGGTGGCCCATGATTTTGGAATTTTTCGGCGATCGATATTGCTTTGGATACCCATGCGCTGCAGGCGAGTGTGGTGACGCGTGGCGCTGTAGCAAAGGGGCATTGTGTCCCAATGCGATTCCCTAATTGTCATGAGCACGTAGGTGTGCTTGGATTTCAATTTGGATATCGTTTGAGCCTCGAACGGGTTTGCCTATTGTGCAATTTTCAGGTTTCACCTTATGTTGTACCATGTATTTCCAAGATCGTATAGGATTTGACGGATTGTGAATCGAAGACCCAGATACTTCGAAATCGCGAACCCTAGGGCAAGATAAATTTGTAGTTGTCAGATCGTCCGATCGTGTTCAATCCGACCGTCCAATTTGGACCAAATTTGTAGGGTAGGTTTAGAAGGGTGTATTGAACCTATAAGGACTCCTAGATTTGTGATCGGAGTTCGTGGGCCCCGTGAGCCTTGGACCAAGTTTGGGTAGTTAGACCACTTGGTTGACCGTGTGAGTCTTCCGAGGTAGTTTTACCCTTCGAGAAGTACTAGAACGACCATGTAAGTGAGTCTTGACCGTTATTGTGGTTGTCCTACTTATGTTGGGATTAGGAGTTTGTTTTATAGTATCTTATAGAAATTATTGGATTTTGTTTTAAAACGTGCATTACGTTCAGTAATTAAATGAATATGCATGAAATTTAGTTTGAATGAAAATTTGGGAAATTTAAATATATTTATAATATGTTAGTGTGATTTTGATATAACTTTTGTTGATAATGAGTCTTGAAACCTTGATTGATTATAGTGACGGTATTATGTTGATTATATGCAAATGTTTACTTATGATAAATCTTTGGATTGAACTATAGTGACTTAGGCAAATGAATAATGTTGATGAATATGGAATTATATAATTACACTATGTTGAGTACCATCCCCCGGTTTCTAGACTTCCCACACGTGGCGTTGGAAATTTTCCGACGTGTGGGAAGAATATGTGATTATCTGGTCTCACAGGTGGTGTTGGAATATTCTGGCTTGTGAGACCACTTCCTACACGTGGCGTTGGAAATTTTCCAGCATGTGGGAAGAATATGTGATTATCTGGTCTCACACGTGGCGTTGGAATATTCTGGCTTGTGAGACCACTTCCCACATGTGGCGTTGGAAATTTTCCAGCATGTGGAAAGAATATATGATTATCTGGTCTCACACGTGGCGTTGGAATATTCCGGCATGTGAGACCCTGTGATTTGTTATGGATTATCACACGTGGCATTGGAGAATTCCACGCGTGATAATGGATTTCCCACATGTGGCATTGGAAATTTCCGGCATGTGAGCTCATTGAAATATTGACTACCTTACCACACGTGGCGTTGGATTATCCGGCGTGTAGTAAAAGATCCGTTTACTTGTCTTATCGTTATTTTACTATGTGTGGCGTTGGACCTTCTGGCGTGTAGTAAAATAACAGGGAGAGGAATAAAGGATTATTATACTGTGTTGGGAAAGTTTGATGCTTGAAAAGGATTATGTTTGGTATGATGTAATTTAAAGAAAAGGAAAAGGGGTAAATTATAAAAGTTACTATTTTGTATTGCTGTAATTGATTGCATGTTATTGGAACCGGGATTTTGTAGAAAGAACTACGTGTGGCTTGATCCCTCAGTAAGGGTACGTAGGTAGCCGGGGGTCCCATCTAGGTGCTACCGCGAACTAAAGATAATTCTGGAACTTTAATTTAGTCGTTTGAACTTAGTCTCACTTCTTTTGTTCTTTGAAGGAGTTTGGTTTCGACTTTGTCAATAGTCCTTAAGTTCGTTTGAGAACGAGGCTTGATTGATCGATTTTATTTCGGTTATACCAAGTAGCCGTGGATCAAAGGTGTTTGTGGTCTTGTTGAGTCCAAAACCCGTTGGGATGAGAGTTTGATCCTGGTCTCAGTCTTTAGAATTCCTTTGTTTTTACTCATACTAGGGTATGATTGTCAGGCTGGAGGCCATCTTTGTAACCTGCATGAAATTATCTTGTGCATGCTAGTAAATTAAATTATCTTGTGCATCTTTTTAAATTATATGTGTTTTAACAGGTTGAAATTTTTTGGGAAATGCCCATTTTTCAAGGGAGACTCATCGAAATTTCGACAGAAAGTCTCGTGCCCTATTTCCTTAATTTTGTCAAAAGAGGATATAGTAATAGAAGTGGGCCCGGCATTGGTGTGATGTCGAAATTTTCACAGGATTTGTCCCGGGTTCGAGGAATTGGCGGCTCTTGTCATGACCCGGCCTAAAATGTGTGTGTACGTAACTTAAGAAAGTTCCTAGGCCCATTTCCAACAGTTCTAACAAGTGGAATGGTCTGAAAAGACTCGAGATAAAATAAGCAATTAAATTCCCATATTGGTCATTTCGGTCTCCCATGGGGTTCACGACCTCCGATTGCTAATCTGAGAGTTCCTATAGGTTCAAGACAATTTAATGAACATGCCCTACAAGTTTGGTTTGAATCGAACTATCGGATCGCTCGCGATCGCACTATCGGACGGTTACTGTTTACCAAAACTTTGAATGATTGAATTGGAGTATCCGAGACAGCGATTCTTGATCCATGAATACCCATACTATCCTACAGTCAAACGGTAACCAAAATGAAATTTGAGCATTTTAGGATCAAAAGGCCACCCAATTCTGGCCCACGCCCGCCACGCGTGCGTAGGTGTCTAGAGAAATTTCAGCGACTAGAAAATCTCTGAACCATCAGTCAAGACCTATACCTACATATTCAGAACAACAAGTGGAGCAAATTTTGTTCTTGGACCACGACCAAAAAGTGGCTGGAACTTGCCCGAAACTTGAGCTGAAAACCAACTGAAATTTAAGCGATAAAACAAGTTCCAAAACACAGAAAATCGATCCTAAACAACCCAACCTATCAACTAGAACACATTGGGAGGATAAAAAGCATACCTGGATCGACAAATTTGGTGGCCAGAATTGTCCGAAAATGACGACAAAAGGAGTGGATGGGCTCGGGAAGAAGGGGCGGGTTGGAAAGAGGAAGTCGAGACGATTCTAATGTAGTAGGTCCGTGGCCAACGGTGATCAGATGGAGGAGTTGCCGGCGAAAGAATGGCCAGGGCTATGTTCACGAGAGTGAGAGAAAGGGAGGTCGTGGGAGGGAGAGAGAAATGAAGGAGAAGAATAATAAAAAATGAGTTTTTTAAAAAAATGACTTCGAAATATTTACGGTTGTGCCACTGCACTTCCATTGATCGTAACTTCTTCGTTATAACTCTTATTTATGCCCACTACGTGTCTACAAACTCATTTCGACGTGCTCTACGCAACGGTATTACTCAAATTCCCAATTCCTTCCTGAATAAAAAGGAAATTTTTAAATTCATTAAAATATTCCTGGAGTAAAATTATCTTTTACTTGAATAAATTAATAATTAAATATTAATTTAGGATCGGGTTATTACATGTTAAAACTTTGTTTTCGTCCACTCACAATTTTCTATTTTGTGTCCCCCAAGCAGTGGCTTGACGTCATCCGAACAACCAAGCCAAGCCTTCCTCTTCTCGTGCCTTGACTTAACTGCAGCACACTTATTGTCCATTTCCTTTGAAACTTTTACTTTGGTTGTTTAACTGTAGATTCTTAGACTGCTTTGTTATTACCCATGTAGGGTTGAATTTAAGGCCGGAGGCCTATTCTGTAAACTATGTGCCTATTGCATTATGCATGCTGGCAGTTGGTATCTTTCTGTGCTATTTTTGGCAGGTTGAAATTTTGGTAAAGTCCATTTTTTAGAGGAGACTCAGCCGAAATTAATTTTAGTAGAAGTCTCGACCCCTTTTCCTTTGTTTCGGAGAAGAGGATGTTTTTAGTAAGTAGGCCCGACATCGGTTAGATGTTGGAAAAACCGTAGGGTTGGTCATGGATTCCGAGGAATTCGAGACGGATCCTATCAATGGAGGCAAATGAATGTACAACAAGAGATCTCTAATCTCTTGAAGGAAAAAAAAAAAATTCTCCAATGATATGATTGATGAAATCTCTGTGCAGAGTAGTGGATAAGATTTGAAAGTAAAAGTCTTCAAATCTTACCAAGATAATCATATAAAGGAATAATTCACATTAGGATATTCGACATTAGATTCCATTATCTAATAATGTGAATAAGGAGTATTGTATAAGAGAAAGATTCAATTGCTCAGTCGTGCCAATTCAAACAGGTTCTTCCCTACACCTAATTAACTCAGATAACCATGAAATGTTGCTAGGCGCCAAGCATGGCATGTGGAAGTCCTGAAGGGTTCAATCATAATTGACCTTCACTAACTAGAAGAATTAAATAGTGAGATTTAACTCACAAGTCAACTCAGAGAAGTTGAGTCTACCCACTCTCTGCCTAGAGAAAGACTAGCTCCTAAGTTCTCTAGGTTGATTTCTCTTCATATCTAGTCCATTTTGGTGTGGTGAGGTAGAGGACTTCACTCTTGGAGTCTTGGGTTGTGAGAAGGGGAAGAAAAGAAGACCTTTTCCTAAAAAGGTCTTTATTCTTGGCTTATCCAAAAAATAGTCTTCAAGAGTAAAAACTTATCCTTTCTCTATTTCCTATTTTTTTGCGCAAAGAGACTAGATCATAAGATGCTTGGGTTAAAATGAAAAAGTCTTAGCTCAACTAGAATAAGTATAATTAATCCACCATTATGAATGTTTATGTATATGTTTTGGCTAAATTCATGCCAAGAGTCATTAAATGCAAAATGTTTCCTTCAATATCTACTCTCACAGTATGTGATATATTCATATTTTGCATATATAATCTGTCTTTATTTGCATTGTTTTCATGTGAAATTGGTTAGTTTAATGTGCTTGGTGAAGATTTTGTAGGAAATCATACCTAGCAAGGCTTTGGAGCAAAAACTATAATTTTGGAAGCTTAAGGGATCAAAATGGGTGGAGTTATCATCTCAACAAAATCTCAAGAAGTCACTCTGTCATTCAAACACCTGGAGTGCATCTGTGCAAGTGTCAATTTATATCCACAACTGGTCTCAGTGACCAGCGCCAGAGAGATTGAGTTAGAGAAGCTTACCATCACATTAATGCCTCTCTCATGAAGAAGAATCCAACGTAAATTGCTGATACTGTAGAAATGGTGGGTTGCATCATCTGAGCAATTGCAAGAGATGCTAGATGACAAAATAATGAGATGGTCAATATGAATGAATTGCACTATTGTCATCATTAAAAGCTGATTGGCTTAACAATTGTGAAACAATTGTTGGTTACCTTTTTGATTGAGCCACCATGGTCAGCTACTTTTGGAGCAAAGCGTGGGTATCGGCTGGACCCTTGAGCATACTTTCCTATTTTTCCTTTAAAACCCCAAAGCCAATTCCCTCTTTGACTTGAAGCCGCATGTAACTTCCTTTTGAGAATAGGTATTGGTTTTTCTCATACATTCCTATTTTTCCTTTCCTTCCTAAATAAATATTATCTTCCTTATTTTTGGAGGAGTCCCTTGGCCTATAAATACAAAGCTTTAACCTAATAGCCAAATAATCTTTTTCCACCATCGTCTTCTCTACCATATTTTTCCACCAACTTTCATACAACCAGAGAAATATCAAAGGAAGCCAAGAATTTGCTGCTGCATTATTTGAGGAGCTTTTGAAGGTGTTCCTGTGAAGATTCTGAAGATCAAGTCCATCGGCCAAATTGGTTTTATGACAATAATTCTCTTGTTTATATTTTCTTCTATCATGAACTAATTTCCCTTACTAGGGCTACGATGTAGCCTAACCATGAATACATAATTTTTATAGTTATATTAATTCCTTATTATTATCCCATGTTGAGTATTTGTTACTGTTCTTAATGATTTAAATATCTAGCTAATATTTAATTGATGATCCAAGCGGAGATCGAGAGGAGATGTTTGGTGTTTGCTTATTGTAACAAATACCATGACTTGAATGAGTGCCCGAGAGGGACTAACATGACTCATGCAGTTTTCTTGTAGGTTCTCATAGAACTTAATGGGTTCTTGGTTTTCTAAATCCGTTGCTCGAGAGAGAATGGGTTGTTAATTGAGAATACTTTTGGTTGAGCCCGAGAGGGGATATTGAATGAATTAGGAGAAACCAACTGTCAACAGGGATAGTAATTAGGGTTAATTGGCTATAAGAATTAAGTAGAATTGGTTATGGTGAAATCGGATGCTCTAGTGTCTCATCATCTTAATTTTCTATCGTTAATTAAATTGTTATTTTTCATAATTGTTTTAGTGTTCTTGAATCAATCAATCTTCTTAATTATCTGTTCAAATAAACTTCTGAATTAACCATAATTGGTAGTTAATAGGAAATTACAGTCTTCGTGGGAACGACACTCTACTTATTTCTATATTACTTGTACGAATTGTGCGCTTGCAATAATTTCACAACAATATGCATCCTTTTGGCAAAAGTGGCACATGAACAATTAGACCCAGTTTCAATTCACAAAAACTGCAAGCTAAGAACGTATCACTTAGAATTGGCAAGTAATCACATATTGCTTACAAGCAAAGTCAAATTTCTGAGATTAGATATGATTTGAGTCAATCACAATCAATTCAATCCTAATTAACCTAGGTCAAAAGCTTTATAAAACGGACGTTGTACGTCTAATTAAGGGACCTACAATTTTTTCGAAAAACAACCCAAAAATCTTTTTCAACAAACAACTCAACACAATCTTTTCCAAAGAACTCAAGACTTTTGTATGATTTCTTTGCTTGCATTCTCATATTCAGTGGCAGACCTGTGCAGGCGCAAGGAGGTGCACCTGCACCTCCGCTTGCTGGAAAACTCCATTAGAGGTGCTGGAGTTGCACCTTTGCTCAAACTAGAGACGGACGCAAAGTGTTCGATGAAATGTCGGAATGGCCTAAGCATTTCTTATTCTGGTTGTCGACGCTTCCTTTTTTTTTTTTCAAACAAAGCCCGCCAAAACAATGTTGTTTTGGACAGGCTTTTACATGATTTTTTTTTTTAACATGGCCAAAGCATGGTTTATTTATAAAAAATAATAAAAATATTAAAAAAAGGAAGAAGGGGAAAGCTGGGCCATTACGTGGGCTTTTAAAAGGGCTTCTATAATTCCCTATTTAATTGGGTTTTAATATGGCCTAACACAATTCCTTATTTAAGTGGGATTGAGAATTCTCTTTATAAAGGACTAATTTAACATCACCCAATTTTATCAAAGAGTGCGTGCATCACAAGAATCCTGCGTTTTTTTTTCCTTCTTAAGTACGCCAATCCAAAGTATGTTGGATGCATTTTTTTTTTCTTGAGCAAACGCCAATTTTGTTAATTCTTTTTTTAATAATTTTTTTTCTTATTTAGCTCTCTCTGTATTAGTAAGATCAGTAGCTCTTAGCTTTTAAAAATTGCACCTTTGCTGAAAAATTCCTAGGTCCACCCCTGCTCATATTCCAAGCCTTCCCGAGCCTTATGTGGCTTAGATATTCACGGTTTGATAATAGCTTTGCCAATTCTAACATTAGCAATTGAAGGTGTTGTTTGCTTTTGCAGTGCAGGATCTAACACATTTGATTTGGCTATCATAAAGCTCTCCAACCACATGTTGGACTTTCCTGATGCACTGAAGTTGTTCCAGGCGATCTACGGTGATTCAAGGTGATGATAGCACTAGTTCCAGCCAGATCTGACTAGTATGACGCTTTATTTATTGATTATTATGTTTTCTTGCTTTCTAGTCTGTATTAGGGAGATTATAAATTCCTTATTTGTGTTAAGGCATAGAAAAGAATCAATATTGAGCCAACTCCCCACTCATTGCATAATTGTTTGATTAAAGTTAGTTTTCTTGGCACAAAAGATACTTTTGTTGACTTTTAGTCGATTAGGGTTTTACACTGGTAATAGTGGGTTATCGTAAAAGCAATCTTTTGGCCTATTTAAGAGGCTGTGACATTTGGGGTAAACTCTTTCATTTTGGTACATATGAGATAATATAATCTACTTCATTTTGGTAAACTCTTATCCCAATACCTTCTTGCATATAGATGGATTAAAGCTATAGATAAATGATCTACTTCATCTCTTGAGAGAGGTCTCTGCAGCATAGATCCCCTATAATATAATCTCAATCCGTTGAGAGGTTATGAAGTCACGCATGGCAATTTGGATAGTAACACAATAAAGTACATTACTCCAGTGATATTGAGGTGGAGTTTGAAATTGGTGGTAGGGGTTTGACTCCCTTTATATTAGTTTTTGGAATATTAGCCATTTATGAAAGTCGGTTCGGTCGAACCGACAGTGTAGAAGATTCTGAACTCAACCGTGAATCAAACCAACCGATCCATTGTCTGCTCAGATTATTGGTAAAAAAATCCCAGCCCTATTGATTTCACTTTGAGCCTTGCACAAGCTAAGCAAAGCAGGTGGCAACACTAAACTAGTACTATTGTTTATACCAAAATGAACAGCCAATGAATATTCGGACACGTGGACCAAACCAGGGCTATGGGTGCATTCGGCACCCACCTTCGGTATCATCCCTACCGATCGCAACATTAGGGCAACCTCACCCCCTTCGACATGTGGCAGTCCTACAATTGATGTCCACAGTCCCACATCGAAACTCTAAACAAATTGCACACCTCCCAAGGCCTATAAAAGAGGACAACCATCCCAGCTTGGAGGTAATCAATCAGAACTCACGGCATACCGCCTATTGACTCAGTAGTTCAAACTTACTAAATCCGACTTACTTAAGCATCGGAGAGCCTTCAGCCGGTACACACCGGTGCCCTAGGACTTACTTGCGTTCATTATCTTAGGTATAACGACCTACCGAGGCCACAAGATACCAAGGAAAACTAAATCACTGTTGCGGAAAGTGCGAACCATTTTTCTGTGTCAATAGTTTGGCGCCGTTGTGGGAAATCGAAACAATCAACCTACAATTCCTAAAAAAAACACATAGGGACCGCCCACCCAGACTCCTATTGAGGATGGATTACCGTCACGGTATGCCAAGTGGAGCAAGCCCGCCGCACCCTAACACCCCTCCGAATCCTCCTAGTGCTTCGGACCACCGCCAAGCGAGCTTAGCTCGAGATGACCTCCCGAGGGAAATGGCTAAACTCAAGAACATAATAAACTCCTCTTGTCCAAAATAAAGCGAAACCCAGCGGTTGCTTAACGTAGGAAACACAGAGCATTGAGCTCGAGTCTTCCCATAGTCATCAGACCTCGGTGGCGGAAGAAAGGAAGAGGGGGCAAAACGTCGCGCCTACGCCTTCAGCGATTGGTGCTCCTACTCCACGGGACCAACCTCACGTGCGAAGAAGGTGTACGATTGTCGTCATCGGATCAGCGACAAGAAGGATGTCGAACAACATAGGTCCCCAAGCGGGGTTAATGCCCGCTGCGGACTCCGGATGAAGGTCACGGGAGATAAATCGCCCTTAGGAAGGTCCAGGTTTGGATTGGTTGAGTCGATGATGATACGTCCCCACCAAGGCACAATCAAACTACCATTCGAAACTCCCGGGGTATTCAAGGCAAAACCCAAGTCAGGAGAACTTCCAAGACTTGATTCTGAGAGGTCCCAAGCCGAGACCCGCTATCACTTTGCTTTTCTAGAGAATCGAGACGATGGAGGTCCTGAGTCCCCATCGGGGAAAACCGCGAGACCATTTACCTAGTGCATCAAGAAGTCGACAGACAGGAGGTGCAGCGATTGCGTATACCATTTATACCGCGTGGAGGACCCTTTGGCGCACCTTCACTCCTTCCAATCGGCAGCGATTGGATGCAAGGGCCTCGCGGCGAGGCAATGCTTGCTGTTCCCATCATCCCTTCACAAGTCGCTCTGGCCCGGTCTACCGTCTTGGCCGAGGCGTAGACTCCTTTGATGGCTGAAGCAGATTTTCCTCAATCACTTCATGATCCGGACCGCTTGTACTGCGATGATCCGCACTGATTCGGCAGAGAGGGCGAACCCTCACGAATACCGAGTGTCAGAATGGATGATAGGGCAGCCTTGGCGCCTTCAAGAGCGGCATTCGGTCCTCTCACTCGGTACTGCGTGAGTAATGGCGGTGCACATACGACCGATTGATGAAGCAGGCGATTCATGCGGCGAATATTTCAACTCCAAACCTGCCTCGGCCGAAGGAGTCGACCAAGAGTTATCGGGCGAAGACGATTCTTCGAGGCACAAGCGGAAGGCGAGCATGATAGTCGTTAGGAAACCCAAGAAAGGGCGCGGCAATCACGGTCGAAAGCGACCACCGGCGCGCTACCGAATCACGATCGTGCCGGAAGTCTTCACCTGCTGACACAACATACGAGACCGTTTTGATGAGCGAGCATGACCAAATCCCAAAGCCAACGAATCAAAGCCCAATCGGCGGGATAATCGGGACAACGCAAACCGATACCACAGCGAGCGGCCACAACACCAAGACTACATCATCCGAGGAAGATCGATGGCGCTGATTCGGAGAAAGTTGGATCGACATCGCGAGCCCCACGTGCACCGCACCGAATATCGGCAGATCAACATGATCGATATCATCGGCGGAGGCCCCACTCGGCGGGACCTCTAACCATTCAATGAAGCGGATGTGTGTGCGCTCACTACCCCTGTGTCTTTGGCATAGAGCGATCGGTGCCGTAAGGTCCCGCAGCGTGGGGTGGAGCCCATCACGATACTGTGAAGAAGAAGAGGAATGGATCATTTACCCCACGATGACCCAATGATTATTCGGGCCGGGATCGCCGACTCGATGTAGGTCGGGTGCCGATTGACACGGAGTTCGGTGAGCGTAATTTGCCGATCGCTGCGCGCTCAGGGACTGGTGAATTGCCGCGGCATCATGGTCAATCGACCAAATAACGCCCCCCTCCTCGAATTTTCGGGGATCCGGGTCCCGGCCCGGTCAGTCGATGTACCGGTCTTCGCCTTTCGGGGCGCTCTGAGAAAAGCGATGACCTACGATCAATTCCTCATTGTCGATTGCCCAGCGGCATACAGCCATCATAGGGCGCCACGACACTCACCGGGTCAAAGCCCACTTATCCCCACATGTTGCCTTTGATGAAGTTCCCTTTACACGCACGGTAGAATCAAGCGCATCCGGTGACTAGCGCATTTAACGCGACGTACTATGCCATGTACGCCGTTTAAATCGTCAGTGGCTTGCGTAAGCCGCCAATGGAAGCCTATGACCGTGTAGGGATTGCCGAATAAGCTAGCCGAACCCATTGATGACCTAGGAAGGAGAGCATGCGCCGGTGCGCACACCGCCAAAGCTGTCGTGTCCCAAACGAGATTTTTCCTGATTGATGGTAAAGATCGGCACCAAGCCTAGATCCCAACCTCCTCGAAGCGGCTTTATCGATTTCTTACGGCAAGCGCGAGGTCTTCGCCGTCTTATGACGATATGCGGCGCATATCACCCGACGCCATCATCGACCACAAGCTCGGATTCCACCGCCCACAAAGCCGTCCGCTGTAAGCGCCGCCATACGATACGGAAGTACGAGGCGAGGCGCGTACCGGTTGATAAGCCTCAAAGCCATCGGCTTTATCAGGAAGCTACGCACCGGCTTGCCAACCTCAGTCATGGTCGGAAGGCCAAAGGAGGATGCGGATGTGTCGGGACTATCACCGCTGGCGAATAAGGCTTGTCCGAAGACGCCTTCCTTGCCTTAGAGAATCGACCGGCCGGACGCCATGCACCGAACTACCGAGCTTCGGGCTTCATGGATGCCTATTCGAGATACAACCAGATTCTTTATGGACCTCACCGATAGAGAATATACGGCATTCATCACCGATCGCAGTTTGTACTATTACAACGTCATTCCCTTCGACCTCAAAAATGCGAGGAAGCAACTTATCAGCGGCCACAGATTTTGTAAGCACATCGGGCGGCATTATGGAAGTTTATGTCGATTTACGACATGTTGGTGAAAAGCCAAACGGCAAGGGGGGCATCTAGAAAACCTAGTTTCTGTTCGGTATACAAAGGACTAGAATGAGGCAACCTAACGAAGTGCCTTCGGCCTTCGGTGTATCAAAGTCATAATCGACATGGAGACGCTGAAGACACAAAAGGACATTCAAAGCCTTACCGGACGTGTGTCGCTGCCCTGACACGCTCATCTCCAAGGCTACCGACAAGTGCGTGCCGTTCTTCAAAGCTTTGGGGCAAACATCATATCGCATGGACTCCCGAATGCGACCAGGCATTTCAAAACTTGAAGAACTACATGAGCCAGCACCGCTATTATCGAAACCGCCCTGTGAGAAGTCCTCCTCCTATACCTCCTAGATCCAACACCGCCACACCAAGATTGATATGGAAGCCAAAGAAGGCAGAATCTACCGATTTTCTATGTCAGAAGGCACTCCAGAGCGCAGAGCTCGATACTCACCCTTAGAGCAAATGCAGCACCGGCCCTAGTCTTTGTCTCTTGCCAAGGCTTCGCCAAACTTCCAGCGCACGAGATCATCGCTCGACAAACCAGCCTCTTCGCAGTACTCCAAAAACCAGAAACGCCGGGCCGATTGATCAAATGGGCAATCGAAGTTGGGAGAATTTGACATACGCCTCGCCGAGGCTCGCAGGTAAAGGTCAGCCGCCGACTTCATCTCCGAAGCTCACACCTCTCGCACTATCGGAACATCATGTCCGAACGCCATTCTTACTCCACCGAGAAAATGGATGAACGCTTGACTATTCCGCCCTCTCGATTCTCGTGACGTGGATGGCTCCGCAACCGCAAGGCCGTGTGCGGGCTTAGTGTTAACCACGACGGTGAAAGTGAATATGCCTCCGATTCAACTTCCTGACCTCCAATAACGAGGCAGTAGATGAGGCTCTTTGGCCGCCTTCTGGCCAGCCAAGAGCATGAAGCCAAGAAGCGCATCAAGATTCAAAGTGACTCCCAGCTCATAGTGAATCGATAACGCACTTTGCAGCCAAGGATGCTTATGTCACCTACCTATCGCAGCCACCAACCATCGGAAAATTTCAGCCTACGATACGGCAAATCCCGAGATCGTAAACACTACGCCTACATGCGCTCGCTTCTTATAAATGACAAGATCGAAGAAAGGTACCTGTGAGATATTATCCCACCACACGACACCGCCTGAGGTGTGTACCGCTCGCACGAGGACACATGGATGTCTCCGATCTATGCTTTCCGACAACCGAGTCCTTCCAACCGATAAGTCTGGTTCGAAACTCCTACCGATGGCAAGATACACGGTCATCGACGATGTTCTGTACAAGCGAGGGTACACCACACCGTATCTAAAATGCCTAACCAAAGAGCAAGGGGACTACATCCTTCGGGAGGTCCACAGCGGAGTCTGCGGTGACCATTTGGGATCCCGATCGCTCGCACACAAAGTCTTCCAACAGGGATATTTCTGGCCGACTCTACACCAAGATGCGAACATGTTAGTTAAGAAGTGTGAAAAATGCCAACGGTTCGGTAGTGTCCCTCATATTCCGCCAAGCCACTCTCACCGACAGAGCCCGTGGTCGCCGCCCTCAATGGGGGTTAGATTTGATTGGTCCGATGCCATAAGGCAAGGGACATAAATACGCTGTGGTTGTCGTGGACTACTTCACCAAATGGGAAGAAGCCAAAGCCTTAGCAACAATAACGCAATGCACAGAACTGAAGATTTCGTCTCGACGAACATTTGTTGCCGATTCAAGATCCCCTGCCATCGCTACGGATAACGGCAGCGCCGTCGATTCGAAGTCTTCAGAGAGTTTTGCATCCGACTAAGATCAACTCGTTTTGCTTCGCCACCTACCCCAATCGAACGCAAGTCGAAGCTAATGAATAAAATCAAACAAAATTGAAACGATACCTTGACAAAGCCAAAGGAGCCGCCGAGAAGCTTCCGAGCGCGGTAGGGCCATCCGAACATCCTACCGAACGGCAATCGGGAAACACTGCTTTCCATGGCTTTCAACCAAAGAGTCCCGAGAAATCGGAGAGCCTTCACCAACGGCAACTTCAATCATAAAGCAATGAGAGGCGCCGCTTTGAGCCTCGACTTGCTCAAGAGCCGAGCACAAGCCAACCTTCGAACAAAGCTATAAGCAACGCGCCATCTCTCTAAGACTATGACTCAGTAGGTCGATCCCGCCTTTTCCGAGCCTGAGATCTGGTCGGAAAGTCCTCCGCAACCAAGAACTTACTACGGAGGAACCTGACCTTCCCGAAGGACCCTACGAAATCATCTGATCCAAATGATCGGACTTATCGACTGAGACTCCAATCTGCAAGGCCCTCGCCATCCTTGGAATGTAGAGCATTTGAAATATTATTTTAAATGAAGTCACCCAGTCTACTAGCAGGTTACAATAGAGTCCCAAAGCTCTCGGCATTTTTTATATTCACTTCCTAGTTTCTAGATAGCGCCCCTAGGCATGCAGGTTTTAATTGTAAACGACCTCCATATGTATCTTTGCCTTCGCAATTTATCAATGAGGCCTCGGCTCATATATTCAAACCTTCTGTACCCTTTAAGCTTCTTCTTTAAAATAAAATAAATAATAAAAAGATACAGAGAGACCATCGGTCGCAGAACTGTCGATTTTAGCATCGCTTATTAGCCTACGATTGAGGGACAACTTGAAAGGATCACCTTAATTACCCAACGATCCAAGGGCTTGAGCTTATTAGCCTTCGCACTTAAAGTCGCATTAGCTTTCTCGCAATACGCCTCATTGTTCTCAAATTCTACTAGTTGAAATTTTGTGTGGAAGATGCCTTTATTGGCCAATGGCAATGAACTCTTTACCTAGCCCCCGATTTGAAAAGAGATTTTCCTAAGCGCCTTACCGATTGCAAATGACTTGGACCTCAAGTTTGAAAATAAAATAGCTTCAATAAAAAGATGCTAGATCGAGGTTACATCAAAAGATGCCTACGGCATCAAGTTTACATTATGATTACATTTAAAACTTAAACAAGATCAAACGGGCAGCCTTCTCCTGTGATCGGGGGCAACGGCCTCCCCGACGCCCTCCACTTGAATCCTTTATCATCTCCAAGAGCTCAACCAACTTTAGCTGAAAATGAGAAGAAGCTTTGGAGAAGATTATCACAGGTAGTGTAACGGCCGCCAGCGGCACCATCGGCTTCGTCAAGAATCTATCGCTGCAGTACTTCTTCTGATCGGCAGGAGCCTCTTCAGGCATCCTCTCTCGCACTTCCGACCATTTCTTCCGCTATGCCTTCAGGAAGAGGGGAGGATCAGCAATGAAGTTGAGGTTGAGCTTTTCCTGTGGTTGTACCGCTGAAACAGAGAGCAGTCCGCCATTTCCAAGCCTACTTCCTTGTCAAGCAAGGTAGAGAACTCAGAGACCGACGGTACTCCCAGATCTCCTCCTCGACGGCACTCGATCTCTAAGCCCGACCCGCCGGACTCCTCAGGCCACCCGATCGCCTTCGACTCCTGCACCCTTGCCGCTAGTCGCGCCGCCCAAGGTGCCAACATCTCACCGAGCTTGGCTTGATAAACTTTTACCGCGCTCGCAGCTCGCATGTCCTCTCGCCAAGTTCGCCGAGCTTGATGGCTTTACCACTCTGAACCTTCGCTTTCGCCTTCATATGTTTCTTCGCCTGAGAGCATTAATGGCTCGCTTGACGACAGCCATGTCCATTGAGGCCCGAATAAAGAAAGGAAAATGTTAGACGGAAAAGGAAACAAATGGTAGGAAATGCTGAAAATCGCGGCATTACAAGCCAAGAAGGAAGCGCTGGAAGAGCCTCCTCCCGAAGGAGCTTCTTCGAGGTCCTCGATCTCGGACAGCCCATTTAGAACTGAGGATCATGTGGTTCTACAAACTGACCGCTTTGAAGGACAGCCAGGTGATATGCGGAGGCGCTCGTCGCTCTCGGCAGAGAAGATGGCCCACAGCCGCGCATGTCGCCTGCTGGAGCGGGATCGCATCAAGATCAACCGTGACCGCCTTTGCGCGCAGCTTTGGAGGAGGTACCGGCCGGGGACGGACCAAAGATCGCCGCCTGCATGCGCCACTCAAGGTTCATCCGACGACGACTCGCTGAGGGTTAAGTCATCGTGGTCAACACCTCCCAAGACGCCGGTACTGCTCCGGCCGCCGCTCTTTTTCTTCCCCTCGCATGCCGAGTATGAGGCGCCGCTTGAGGACTCGCTCATCCTCTTCGCCGCGCTTTTCCTCTCTTCGCCATCGCGCAGCAAAGATCGGCCGATTTCATTTACGCCATAACCATTTAAATGGTCAATATACTTACCTCGCACGACGAGTTGAGCTTGACAAGATTGGTGGTGAAGAGAAACTCGATAACCCTCCACTAGCAGGACCTTCACCACCCCTCTCGGACCGCTGGATCTGCTGTGTAGCGCCTACTGCTTCAACTTACTCTACAAAAAATAGACTAACATTTCCAAGGAAGACACACTGAGTCCCACCGACCCGTGAGAGATGGCCTACCAAAGAATTTGAAACGCGTGGGAATGTGGAAACAGACGGATGTCCCGAGGGCGACCCCACCACCGTGACAAAAGCACCCGCCGCTTCCTCCACGCTCGGGAGGTTGGCACTTGAGTTGACAAATGGCCACGCCGTAGCTTCGTGCGCTAGTTCAACTCAACCTCGTGATCGGCGATTCGACGACTGCATGATGGGAGAACTATTCGTATGAAGGCTCTCCTCGCCACCATGCCAAGGTCGACCACACCCATTAGTGTTACCCGGTTGGGGTTAAACTGGCCGGAGCATAGCCTATCCGCGCCAGATCCTCCGAACGCGCGTCGCAGGGGACTCCCTTCGCGTAAGCACGCCTCGAAAGACGACACCATCCTTCGATCGCGATTCGGTAGGATTTGGGATGCCACCTAATCTAGTATGAAGTACTCAAGACGAAACCTTGCAATCTCCTCGTGATCCCGTTAGGCTCAAATAATCTACGCCAAGACGAAGCTCTAACTTCCATCGCACCTAGATTGTCGATAGACTATCCAAACCCTCGCCAGGAGATGGTTCTGCAACCGACTTCCACGGCCAGGAGGAGGCCGATCGCGACTAGCGCCGCCTCCTCAGGCGCCTAGACCCACATGGCGGTTGCATGGTAGACATGGACAACGGCACCGAGCGGCCAGCCCCTTTCGATACCATGTATTGGGACGAGTCAAGGGCCCTTCACCGAGTATCTCGACATCTGATTATCCATCCTCGCATCGGGCCCCGCTTCACCATCGGAGTCAAGAGACTCTTCCGGCGACTCTCATCGAACGAGCTGGGCCTACGCCGTGAGAATGACTCTATCGCATCTACAAAACAGGAAAAAGAAACTAAGGCTATGCCGGATACTATCCTACCGATCCTCACATCACTACGGCGGCACTCAGACTACCTAATGGAACCCTATGGTCACCTAGTTCAAACCAAGGAAGGACGAACTCTAAGGTATGCAAAGAGAGAGTGGAGGTGCCGAACGGTACCTTAGTTTGCACTTTGAAAGTAAACGAATCGCGCTCAGACGCTTCTTGACAAAATCGCCATTCTACCATTTGCAATGTCGAAATCGTCGTTGCCGCTAGCACTGCCGGAAATCGCCTAACAGTAGCTCGCTCACTAAGTGCAAAGTGATTTCGCTCGGGTCACCCCTATTTATAGGGCGAGGGTTCGCAACGTACACCTCGAGAACCAAACGGCGACACGCGCCAGACACCATCATTGCTTCCACCACGGTCGCTTCATCCTATGGGGATCGACGGCACGCGAGGCGCTGAAGTCAAAGCGCCAGATGTCCTTCATCCGCTCCACCGACACCGACTGACTTCGCCAACGCCACTCCGAACGATTAAGGACGGAAGGGTCAAATTGAGCCTTTCCACTAAATCGTTTACCAACGGTAGAACGCTTTCCCTTCCGATGACGACTTCAAATCCCTTCCGAATCTCGCAAAGGACTTGGGGGACTCGCTTATACCAAAATGAATACCAATGAATATCGGACACGGACCAAACCAGTATTATGGGTGCATTCGCACTCACCTGCATTATCCCTACCGATCGCAACATTAGGCAACCTCACCCCTTCGACACGTGGCGCTCCCACAATTGATGTCCACAAATTCCACATCGAAATCCTAAACAAATTGCACCTCCCAGGCCCATATAAAGAGACAACCATCCCAAATTGAGGTAATCAATCGAACTCACGTGATATCGCTATTGATCCAGTTCAAACTTACTAAACCAGACTTACTTAAGACGGAGAGCCTTCGGCCACCACACCAGTGTTCTAGGACTTACGAGCTCATTATCTTACAGATAACGACCTACCGAGGCCACAGCATACCGAAGGAAAACTAAATCACTAAGTTGCGTGGGAAAGTGCCAAACCATTTTTCTGCGTCAACAACTATAAGCTTATAGCACGTGAAATTTTGAGTAGATTTCCCCTCCCCTTTGATCTTTGCCTCATCCTCATGAGATATAAAATAATCTTGAATTCCCCCTCAGCTCTCTCTCCCACTCCCACAAACCTAGAATATTTTTCACCATTAAATATTCACAAATCATCTTCTTTCCTACTCACCTCCCTCAGAAATTACCCCACCGACACTTAAAAAGTATGAGCTTTGGAACTCTTGCCCTCAGAAAACTCCAACCAAATTGATGGTGATCAATGGAGCTTCTTGTCTCTCTCTCTCTCTCCCTCTCACCTTTCTTCTCTCTTCTCTCTCCTCTCTTCTCTCCTCTGCATGCACAGCACAGTTGTCGTGGTAATGCTTTGGACAAGCTCGCATTGCAGGTGGCAGTATATATTAGCCACCACGTGACCAGATGCTCTCTGTGCTTTGTGCATGCATGCATGCATCATCACTACTTTCGCTTCAGTCTTTTATCACGCAACCCATGACACGTGACATCACTACGTGTCACCCAAGACCTCTATAAAAATCTCATAGCAACAACTCATCTGTGAGAAAGATTACATATAGAGAAATTGTATCTCATCTTCATTTGCAGCTTTCAGCCATTGTTAGCCATGGAGAGGAAATCTTTCTTTGGGCTTGTACTTTGCCTCTTCATTGTCTTAGCTTCACGTATGTGATTCGTCAAGACTCTCTCTTGTTCATCTCTCAATCTTCTATGTACTCCATTGCTTGCTTTCTTTCACTAAACTTCATGATGTTGTTAGTTTATTTTTTTATATATTTAATTTGTGCACATAACATAATTGTAAACCTTAAATATGAATTGTTGCGTAAATAATTCATTTGATTGGGGGACATGCAGAAGAGATGGTGGTGCCAAGCGAGGCAAGGGTTTGTCAGTCACAGAGCCATGGGTTCCGTGGACCATGCATCCGCCACCACAACTGTGCTCTCGTATGCAGGAACGAAGGCTTCTCCGGTGGCAGATGCCGCGGCTTTCGTCGCCGTTGCTTTTGCACTCGCCTCTGTTGATCACTGGATCGTCATTGATTAACCAGGTCGCTCGGTCGTACAAGAAAATGCGTTGCATGTTATGTTATATGCAACTAGCTCTAGATAGGAAATTAATAAATGGAGTTTTCTTCCAAGCGTTAGATCCAGGGAAGTGTTATCATGTTATTCTGGTTACTTAATGGTATTTTTAATCTTATTTATTTATAAAGTTTTCTTTTTAATTAATTTTACTTAAGATCAGTATCAGACCCTTATTTTTCTGACATGATTTTCTTCCTCATAAATTAATAACAATCATACTATTGAGTTCAATTTTTCTGTGACCAAACTCCCTGTGCCACTCCACCCGGAACACCCAAAAATTACTCCACCCTGTGACTTACTTATTTTTCTGACATGTATTCCTTCACTTTAACATAAAGTTAACACTGTTAGCTTCATTTGAAAATTAAAAATAATAATAATAATTCTTCATCCTCTATCTCTTTGGTTTATGTGCCTGATATTCACTCTGAGCGATATAAATTATCATGCAAAAAATTTCCACAACAATAACCCATAAGTGGTATATTTGCTTGTGTATTTTTGTCCGGTCGTCAACATCAATGAACCCATCTTAAATTCATAAGCTTTTCTTTGTTGTGTTTTTTTCATTGATCAAATTAGGTTGTTGATACCATCGAGGTGACCGCCGCTGGCTTGGTTAATTTCCAACAAACGCGCATCAATTGGCGACACCCACGGGCTCCGATTTATGGAACCCAGATGAAACCACCGTCATCCAACACTTGAAAGTTGTCGAACCCGCTGTAGAAATCTTTGTCGAATATGCAATTTGCCGACCTGTCGAGCTTCTGCTCTAGTTGTCGAGGCCCAACAATAGAACCGCCATGCTCTGACGTACAAAATCCCGTCAGTCTTTTAACCACCTTACACTGGAAAATTGTTTTCTTGTCCTTCATCTTTCCTACGCTCTAATCTAAAAACTCAATTTCGTTCAAAAAAAAATCTGAAAACTCAGCCAGTTCTTGGAAAACAAACCTTTAATATAATTATTTTAATTATTATTTTGATAGAAATTAGAGACTTAATAGAGTTAAGTTCTGGTTAAGTAAAGGGACATGTGTCAAAAGAATAAGGTCACAAGGTCACAAGGACACGTGTCAAAAGAATAAGAAGGTCACAAGGTCACAGGGTGGGCACAGGGAGTTTGTTTTGGTCTCAGAAAAATTGAACTCCATGTACGTCGTTTTTAGTTAGCTCATCAAGGCAATGATTTTATATTTTTGGCTTGTCCAGTATAGTGTCGCTATATTTTCTATTTCTTAGACATATACTCATCATTCTATAAATCTATTTATAAAATCCAATTTCAAATTTAAATAATCAGTAGAATATAAGAGATCATAGTATTCCTATATTTTTACATCGCTGCCACCAGACTTTATATTTTATTTATAATTTATTTCAAATATTTCATTAACTGTCATAATTATAATTAATATTCCCTATTAATAGCATATCAATCACTCCATTTCTTTTGGTTGCCATTCCCTCTAACATATTGCCCCTAAAATTGCAAATTTTTTATAAAAAAAACTGTAAATTACATATCCAATAATGTACCTATAAAAAATATAAATATAAATATATACCTATAAAAATATAGGTATATTATTTAAATAAAATATAAGTATATTATCTACTAAAACATTTATATAAAAAATAAGTACACAATAATTTATATAAAAAATAATAATAGGTAGATTATTATCCACCAAAAAACTAGGTATAATAAATTTAAAGAAAATATAGATACGCAATAATTTATCCTTTAGAAAATGGTATACAATATTTTATATAAAATATAGATACACAATAATTTATAATAAAAAATAATAGGTAGATTATTATCCACCAAAAAACTAGGTATAATAAATGAAATCTAACTTCTAAATTAGGTAGATTATTATTCGGGAAAGATGGAACAAAATTTCAAAAAGGCAAGGAAAACTGCATTTTTTAGCCAACACAAAACTGTCTATTTCGGCCAACACATTGTTGACGGAATTGATAAATTTTAATAATAAAATGGATAATTAATTGCAACGAAATTTTTAGAGGGAATCACCACAATAAATTGGGAAACCAAAAATTAAAACACCACCTCATTACACGTTGAAATATAAATAGGTATTTTGGCAATCAAAAATAATAAATCATAAATTGCTCTTAATAAGGTAATTTGATGAGTTTGATCCTAATCATGGGTTTTTGTACTTATAAAAATTGGGTATTATTTATAGGAACAAACAGTGAAGGGTTACAGGTAAAGTAAGTTAAATTTGAAGGGTGTAAGCCAAAGTTACTATGTTTTTTTAAATAAAAAGACGGAATTTAAAACTTGGTACATTTTCAACCTAAAATAAAGGTACCATCAACGGCATGTCAGGATGTCGGGAGTGAACCATGGAAGGAGATGGTGTGGGCAGCGATCCTGCTGAATGCAAACATTCTCCCTGTTGATGCTCTTTTTCGGAGAGGGTCAACTTAGAGATATGGGATTGTCTTCGGCAAGAGAAGGGCCTGGGTCTTTGGTAAATGGCTAGCCTGCAGAAGACAAAAATAGAGGAAAGCAGTCGTTAAGCTTCGGACACCGGTGTGGTGCCGGCAAGGCTCTCCGATGCCTGAGTCAGCTAGGTGTAGTGACTTTTGCAAAGTAACAGTAATAGTGAGAGAGAGAAGTTACCATTTTTCTTGGTTACTGCTCCTATTTATAGGGAAGTAAAGGTAGGAGGTTTGCACAAAGTTCCGATGTGGGACTTTGTGCAAGTTGCTGTGATGATGACACGTGTCTCCTGTGTTTTAGGTTTGGCAGTTCAGAGCTTCGCAGTGGTTGTCCTTCGAAGAGCATCTCCCTTAGTGGAGGAAGACATGCCTACCTTGGTGTTCAATCACGCTTGTTAACTATGGTAAACAAGAGTCCCCCAAGTTGTCAATGCCATGGCTTCGTTTGGGAACTTGAAGAGGTTGTGTATTTCAACCAAGCGTGTGTCAGCTATGGTGCCAAAGGTAGTCCCTAGTCCCCAAGTTTGGAAATTAGAAGACACCTCTTTTTTTTTTTTTTTTTTTTTTTTTTTCTTTTTTTTTCGCCATGGGGTGCCGGTGTAATCGGCCAAGATAGCCTTCCAAGGTAAGGTATGACGTCACGTGCCTTCCGGCGGGAAATGTGACGCCATCGCGAGGTCTCTTTCCAAGCTTCGAAGGAGCCTCCCCGGGGAAGGTGTGACGCCATCATGCCTTCCGGCGAAGGTGACGCCACCGCGAGGTCTCTTCCAAGCCGAAGGAGCCTCCGGCGGGAAGGTGGACGTCACCATGCCTTCCAAGAGAAGGTGACGCCACCGCGAGGTCTCATTCCAAGCTTCTGGGGAGCTTCAAGGGAAGGTGTGACGCTATCATGCCTTCCAAGAGAAGGTGTGACGCCACCGCGAGGTCTCTTCCAAGCTGGAAGGGAGCCTTCCAAGGGAAGGTGTGATAAGACGGGTTTCTTCCAAGCTTCGAAGGGAGCTCAAGGGAAGATGACGCTCACCACGCTTCCGGCGGAAGGTGTGACGCCCAGCACGAGGTCTCCTTCCAAGCCGGGCGGGAGCCTTCCGGGGAAGGTGTGACGCCACCTCGGTCTCGCTCTAAGCCTAATGGAGCCTTCGGGGAAGGTGTGACGCTCATCATGCCTTCCGGTAGGAAGGTGTGACGCTATCGCGCCTTCCGGCGGGAAGGTGTGACGTCACTCAAGATCTGCCTCCAAGCCGGCGAGCCTTCGGGCGGGAAGGTGTGACGCTCATGCCTTCTCGTAGGAAGGTGTGACGCCATCGCGTCGCGAGGGTCCTTCCAAGCTTCAGAATGGAGCCTTCCGAAGGGAAGGTGTGACGTCATCGCGTGTCGCGAGGGGTCCTTCCAAGCTCGAAGGGAGCTCAAGGGGAAGGTGTGACGTCATCGTGTGTCGCAAGGTGTGACGTCATCATGCCTTCCGAAGGGAAGGTGGAATGGAAACGTCTGAGCGTGGAAATCGAGGCGTCCCAACGGTATGATGAGTTATTGCTTGGAGCAAGAATCGAAGGGTCCTTCATATGCCTTTAAAAGAGTGAGGAGGGCTGAAGGAATGAGCACTTGAGTTTTTTTCGAAAGATTTTTGTAGACGAGAGGGGCGATTTCCGAGAGAGTTCAAGGACGCGGAGTCATTTCGTAGGTTTTGAGAAGGTACCTTGTGAGCCAAAGGATTTCCGCCACCGGGACTGTGTGGAGATAACAAGGTATGCCTTGTGCTCATTCTTCCTCCGGATTGAAATGCTCTCACCGAGGATAGTCCACCTCCTGATAAATCCAATGCTAGTTAGCTTGTCCACCGCCTCATGGCCTGGGACGCTCCGGGTCATAAGCACGACGCCCCGCCGAACGGCCAACGGTGATTAATGCCGAGCCGTGGATATGATCTCGTGATATGCCTGTATGTCACAGACGAACCAAAGTAAGACCTCGAATCAAGGCAAGAAGGCGACAAGATCGTAACGGCTCGTGAGAGAGAGGTGTTAACCTCTCACTGGTCGGATGTTTTCACCAAGAGTAACCAGCCAAGATCCCACAAGTTCGCCTCGTGGGGTAGATTCTCCCTAGGGTCCCCTCCGCCGCCGTGCCACTGAACCTGTTGGAGCCTCTGGTTATCGCGTAGGGCCTCACCCCGATGTTGGCGGTTAGGACTCCATGCCGGCTGAGTAGCCTTCTTGGCGCCAAGTTGGTTCCACGCACAAAGGCTGTGCTAATGAGGTGTAGGGAAACCTGAGCAGCAAGATATGGGTGGAGATGAAAACCTTCATTTGAGCGCATGGCGCGGCGAGGATGACATTGTAGGTCGGGCAATGATAATGAGGAAGGGAGAGTGATTGTCCTCCCCTCGGTGGATCCGATAGAAATGGGGGAGATGAATGTCCAATGGCTGACCACCTCACCAAGAAGCTTACTAGGGCCGTGATGCTTCGGCCGAGCAGTGAGATGGGACCGAGCTCGCTGAAGGCCTCTAAACATCACAGAATCAATCAACTGTCCACTGTCCAGATGTCCCACATCCAGAAATGTACGCAATGATTCATCATCGGAGGATAACACCGCGCTTCCTCCTCAATGTAACAGGAGCCCACCGATTTTTTGGCTTCGCAAGCGCCCTCGCCGCCACAAGACTCAAAAGATAGGTGGAGCGACATAATGTTTGATAGAGTTGTTGAGGTTCCAAACAGGTGGGACCACCACTATAGCTGAGACTATGTTGATCTGACGCTGGTGAGGGTTAGTGGGGGTGAGATTGCTCACATACTTGTCCGGCTTTCCATCGCTAATAAGTCCTTCAATGATGTTGCGCAAGGTAACACAAGATTCGTGTGGTCCACCGAATCATGAAAGCGCATGTAAGACACCTAAGGCATGGCTTGCTACCCGGTTCCGGGCTTGTATTATAGGTGCCTCTGCACTGTGACATTTTCGAGGTGGTGTCTGTGGTGGTAAGACTCAACCGGGCCTGTGGTGAGAAGGGAAGTGAAGCCCGATCGCCGCCTGCGGCAAGGTTAACTCCCTACCGGACCGGGTGGTTATGTCTGCCCTGCTTGTTATTGCTGAAGGTATACTGGTAGTTATCCTTCCGCTGTGGTGCTGCACCGGGTACTCTGGGGTGGAGAGAATGTTGAGGCGGGCCGAGGTGGTGCGGGCTGTGCTGGGGATCGCGAAGGATGATGTGCCGGGTGGCCGGGCCACGGAGTTGAATATCACTTTCCGCAGACCGCTGCCGCTTATTAATTCAAAGATACGGTTCCAAGGGTTGCCGTGACAAGGTACCAAAGTTAGACTCTGAGGCCACTCTTGAAAGCACAAGGCGGCACGATCATCGGTCTCGGCGAGGGCGATTCGTACGAACCTGGCCGCATACTCGGGGGCTCATCCTCACCCCGCCGCAAGCATGTACAGGTCGTCCCGCAGTAGAGGCGATCACCGATCATGAAATGGTCCAGAAAGTTTACCGCATCACAAACGATTGATGGTGCGGGGCTCACCAGCTGTAAGAACTAATTGAGCCGCACCGCTGGGTAGATGGAAGATGAGGCACATGCCCTCGTAATCAAGCCCTTGCATCCTGGGCGGGTCGGAAAGAATGTATGTGGGTGAGGGGATCTCCTCCGCGCCGCAGAAGGCAATGCGGAGGGGCGATTTTTTTCTCTCGTGGAATGATGCGCAGAAAGGGCCCTGTCGTGGCTTTGCCTGAGGGGTTGGTGGTTGCGCCGCCTTGCCATTCTCGACGCCTGACCTTCAAAGAGAAGTCTCCCATTGCGCCGCCTGCGCCATGAGGGAGAGTCCTCGCTGGAGATGCGTGTGTGTGGCCAGAGCTGGGATAAGGGTATCGAACTCTGATCGGGCCTCGCCTTCCGAGGAATCATGCTCCAATCATCCGAGTCCCCATACCTCTCTCGTAGGCACATGGGTTGGTTTTTGTGGGGGCCTAGTGTGTCACCTGGGTCTTGGAGATTAATGATAAAAAGGTCCCAGCTGACGGTCCAGATATACCCCTCGCAACCAGACCTCTCGTCTCATGAGGCATTTCTCTGCGAGAGATACGGAGAAGGCGCACGGACGCCTCGATGAGAGGGTCCTACCCTTGGCCGGGCCGGGCCGGATTGGGGGCATGGTGGTGGAATGTCCGGCCGTTTGGCTGCTGCGCTTTGTTCCCGGAGTAAAGGCTGCAGTGCCGGGAGCCTGGGCCTGGGTTCCCTGCCTCTGCCCGCCAGCCAGACGCTTGAATGAGTCGGTTCGGTTCACCAACATCCGGAGGAAGATGGTCACACTCGGACATCTTGACCACACCACACTGCATCGCGGAGGAGTTCCACCTCGGGAGGTTGACTCTCTCTCCTGTGATGGTCCTCCGAGGTACCCTTCCCGGGGATATCATACGGGCACCGCTGCTATCCCTGTAGGCATGGGCCGGGAGTGTGGAGTGAAGAAGCGTGACGCGATAGGTGAAGGAGCTTACTGGGTGGTAGAGAAAATGGGGTTTAAGTACAAGTTTGCCAGACGCGCCAAAGCCAAACTCGCTGATGCTCTTTTCTGGAGAGGGTCAACTAGAGATATGGGATTGTCTTCGCAAGAGAAGGGCTACTGCCTTTGTGTAAATGTAGCCTCGCAGAAGACAAAAATAGAGGGATCAGCAAGGACACCGGTGGTCTTGGCGGTGCCCGGGCGCCTCCGATGCCCGGTCGCGGCTAGGGTGTGTGACTTTGCAAAAAATAATGCAGTACAGTGAGAGAGAGAAGTTACCTATTTTCTTGGTTCTATTTGCCTCATTTATAGGAAAGTAGGGAGGTTTGCACAAAGTCTAAGGGACTTTGCAAGTTGGTCGTGATGATGACACGTGCCCTGTGTTTTAGGCTTCAAGGAGCTCGCGGTGGTTGTCCTTCGAAGAGCATCTCCTTGGGCAGGAGGAAGACATGCCTACCTTGGTGTTCAATCACGCTTGGTTAACTATGGTGTAAACACTCCCCATTTCCGATGTGCCAACGGAGCCTGAAATTTCTAAATCCTCACGGCCTTGCAAGATACACCAACCCCACAGAGACCTTCCCACCACACACACAAGATGCATGAAATCAGATTGATTAATATTTCTCCTGTAAAGAGCCTGGCAAGCAAGGAGTTTGGGTTCCAAGTATCCGCCAGCATTTTCGCAAGCATAGCAAGATTAAAGCAAAGAGGTCTCAAAACCCATCCCCTTAGCCTTGCCTTCTTAAATTGACATATTTCGCTCACAACTTACCCAATGAATCCCTCTACGATCCTTACTGTCCCTTCCACCACTAAAATTAGCAATGTCCCGCTCAATCTCCTTGCACAAAGTGACCGGAAGTTTAAAACATGACATAGAATAATTTGGCATAGCCATAGCACCGCCTTTATCAGTACCTCTTGCCAAGCGGAAGATAAATATTGCTCAGCCCATCCCATAAGTTTTGAAGCAATCCTTTACGCACCATTTCAAACACCCCTCGCTTAGACGCCGCAAAATCTGCGTTTAACCCAAGATATTTTCCAAAATCCCCACTCTCCCGAACCCCCAAGCTATGTGCCAGTTGACCTTTCAAACTTGTCTTTGGGTATTTCTTTCCAAAGAAGATAGAACTCTTGTCAAAATTAATGCACTGACGACTGAGCCCTTGCGTGATAGCATAGCAGTCAAAATTTGCTTTAAGCAATAAACTCGCTCTTCAGCGCAGACGAATATGACAATCATCTGCAAAAATAAATGCGAAATCTGAGCCCTTGGGGACGGAGCTGAAAGCCATGAAGGGATCCCCTTTCTTCATGACGTCATGTAGCAGCAGAGATAAGCCTTCAGCAGACAAATTAGAAATAAAAAGGGGGATAAATGGATCCCCCCTGAGTCCCCAAGATGGTGAGATCGGCCGTAATGCCTCCCATTAAGCAAAATGATATACGTCAGCGTGGAAAGACACTCCAGAATCCACTGACAGAACGTGGGATCAAACCGCTGTTCGCGATCACGCGCCAAGAAAATCCATTCTACCCTGGCCATAGGCCTTGGCCATATCTAATTTGAGTGCCAAGCCTGACCTCCAAAGATGCCTCTCAGACTTCAAAGAATGCAGAATCTCATGCACAATAAGAATATTGTCAGTTATTAACCGGTCCTCCACAAAAGCCGATTGGTTGATACTCACCACGGCCGGTAAAACCTTTTTCAGGCGTAGTGTTAAAATCTTCAAAATGATCTTGTAAACTAAGTTGCAAAGAGCAATAGGCCTTCACTGTGTCATCTTCCTCGGATTACCAACTTTTGGTATCAAAACTATATGAGTTTGATTGAGTTTTTTGTGTAAACGCCCTGAATGAAAGAAACTCTTCACCATTCCATTAATATCAGGACCAATAACATCCCAAAATTGATGAAAAAAACTCCAGATAAACCATCCTGGGCCAGGGATTTAGTAGGATGTAAAGATTTGCACAAAGAAACCAAATTTCTCAAGTAGTTACTCTCGTAGTAAAACTTCATTACGTATGCGCCGTAACCTTTCGATGAACACACCCAGTAATTTCAGCAATGTTGGTAGGGTTGCACGAAGTAAAAATATCCTCAAAGTAGGCAACCGCAATTTGATGAATACTCGATGGACTATCACACCAATGCCCGTGGGTATCCTTCAAACCCAGTATCCTATTGGCCCTTCTTCGAGTAACCATTTTTGAATGAAAGAATTTTGAATTTTTATCCCCTTCATTGAGCCAATGTACCCTTGATTTCAGTTTCCAATACACTTCTTCATCATGCAGAGCCTCTTTAAGTTTATTTTCCATATGCCGAATCGTCTTGCAATGAAGGTCAGGAGCAAGATATGCTTGGCACAAATCTTTCCGTAAGAGCTCAATATTAGCCTTCGAACTCCCGCCATTCACTCCGGTCTCAATCCAAAGCAAACCCGCCGTACCCACCTTAATTTTTTCTGTCACTTGTACCTCGATCGAGTAAATTGTCGTGCCCACCGCTGCTGCACCACCCCTCGACATCCTCGCTTCTCCCCACCGAGGATCGTAAATGAAGTGTTTACGCCATTTACTAGGTGGAACCTGAGTATGGAGCATAAGCATAAGGTGGTCAGAGCCCGCCACTGCCAAATGATGTAGCGCCGCACTGGAAACATAGCGACCCACTGGTCTGTGGCTAAACCCTGTCTAGCGCTCACAAATTGCACCATCCTCGCCAGCTCATAAGTAAAGGATGCCCCACGAGCCTAAATCCAACAAGTGAGTATTGGCAATAAAACTTCGAAAGTCCTGCATACTTCACTCAGAGCAAGAGAGCCCCCTAGCTTTTCTGTTTCATCCAAAATATCATTGAAATCCCCCATCAAGAGATAGGCATCATTACTACGGTGCACCCTATCCTGGAGAGCTTGCCATTGGGATCGTCGATGCGGTCATCGTTTCGCATAAATAGCAAAGAGCCGCCACAGAGCTCCTGATACATCATCTTTATAACTGCTTCAATGAAAAATCAGCATAATTACACAAGACCACTTGCTGCATGTCTTTCCAAAACAAACAAAGTCCTCTCAGACCCCTTGGTTCAATCAAGTGCATGTAGGCCATTCCTAACTATCGCTTGAGATATTCATAGCGAGTACTTCTATCTTTAGTTTCCAGAAGCACCATTATGTCGAGTTTGGAGCTTGACTGCTCCTTAAGACTTGAAACTGTCAGAGCACTCCCAATACAGCCCAAACAATAAGCCTCATAACGCCCGTGGAGAAGGTTGGTCTCCTCCACCTGCCAAATGATTAGTTGCCCAGAAACTCCGATTCGGACTGCGTTCCTCTCATCCTCCATCTTCTAAGGTCAAAGGAATCTTTCTGCAGACTCTTTTATCTGCCCTGATGATCTCCGTCTCATTCGTCCCCTTTTGCCACGCAAATGCCCACCGTGCACAACACCTTGTTGCAAGTTACAAATAAGGGGCCCAAGGTTGAAAAGGTCAGAATCTTGGGTCAGCGGTACCTGTGGGGCATGCTCCTCCAACATGGTAGATTGAGAGCCTTCCCCATTAGTGTTCACCAACTCGCCCCCTTCCAAGTCATTGTGCAGTGGTCTAGTCACAACATTTAAGTCAATAGCACGCCTATCTTCATCGAGCATCGAAATTCCTTTCCTAGTGTGGAACTGTTGAAGGGTCCATCGGGCATCCTGGTATCCTCGAATTCTCCCTTTGCCCATGCCCCTTGTCCCAATAAACCCAGCTTCCCACGCCGTTTCCCGCATCTCTGAAGTCGGTCCTCATCTTCTCGCTCTGCTCTAATCTTTTCCATTAAGGAGAACCCAACTGGAGTAGGCCGACATGGTGTCGAGGTAGAGTCCATCAATCACCGCCGCACCTCCATTATCACTATTAACTCGATGCCCTCAGCGTTATCTCTTGGCTTTTTAGAAGATTTACGTCCAATCGTTCGTAATTGTCGCCCACTAAGGTCCTCACTCGCATCTAATCCAGTGAAGGCCAACAGACGCTCTTGTATGGATTCGGTCGTCATGCATGGCATCCAACTTCTCTACGCAGCTTCTACTTGGATGCCCCAGACATCCACATATGAGACAATACTGGGGAAGAAATTCGTGACTTAAAGGTCACCCACTTTAAGCCTTCGTCGGAAATCAATGAAGGATCCTTGCATAAGGGGCTGTTCCACTACCAAATGGGCGAACCCTTAGAAAGCGTCAATACACTCCTTGTGGGAGCGATATTTTCGTCTCCAATCACGGACGCCACGTGAAAAGAAGATTATCTCTTTTAATTAATTAATTGAACCAGTTTATCGCCAATTAATTAATTAGGATAAATATCTTAATTAAATGATATTATCTTTATTTACGATAATATCATTAATTAAGATATTATCCTAATAAAGAGAAGATAATGTCATTATCTCGGATATTATCTCCATAAAAGAGATAATATCATTTAATTAAGATATTATCTCCATAAAAGAGATAATATCATTAAATCGAGATATTATCTCGTCGAGCTGATCCTACGAATTTGGGTAGAGAATAAACTCGACATATTCTCTACTGAAACCTAACCAGGCTCCTATAAATAGATGACTTCATTCATCATTCAAGGTACATCTAAACCTACTCCTTATACCCGAGAAAAATACCCGAAGCTCTTTCTCCTCTCCACTCTCCATATATTCTCTCCACACGGCTCAGGCCACACACAGCTCGACCTTGGTTCACACCCTACATAAACACTACTCCGTACCCTTTGCTTAGCTATTGTTTTTCTACAAACACTCGAACTAACTTAGGCATCGGAGGGCCTTTGGCCAACACCCGGGTGTGGTCTATTTACTCAATACATTTACAGGAATCGAGGAAGAGAGAGAAGGAAGATCGAAAGTTGAAGGATCTAGAAGCAAATATTCTCCGTGAGATTATTTGCACAAACATTTGGTGCTTTCATTGAGAGCACGAGTTATATTCAAGCGTGCTCAAGGAATCCGTTCCTCCTATTTTCCAATCAACCGAAGCCTTCCAAACAACCATGGTTGGAAGCAAACGCACTAGGAGCAAAACCGCCGCGGCTCGATCCGAGATGGCCCAAAGCCATTCCACCCACGATCCCGCGATCGACATGGTGGCACCACCACCTCTCGCCACCGTGCCACCTACCGGACCCGCAACCGGATCTAGCAACCTCCAGCACTGTCGCCGAACATGGTGGACCCTCCACATCAAGGTGGGCTCGTTACCACCACCGACTTAGGCCCGGTCTTGGAGCAACTTCGTTCCCTCCATTGCCACCACGCCGACGACGCTTGTACACGCCCAATGAAACCCTACCCGTGTACAATTGGGCTCCACACGCTTCTTTCCTCCCGATCCACAAAGTCAAGCAGATCTCAACGAGTCGACCAGCTAGCTCAGAGAATGGACGACCAAAATGCTCTTATGAGGCAGCTCATTAATCAAATAAGCGTGGCTCAAAATCTTGGCCTTGGACAGCAGGCAAGAGAGAAGAATAGACGAACGCATCGGTGGGCAGCTCAACGGGCACCAAGCGGTCGAGCAGAGCGAGCGGACAAGGCGATGCACAACCACGTGATCGGCTGCCAACATGTCGCAAGCATTTGCAAGCCACACACAAAGCAACGTGTGAAAGGCTCGGCCACGACTTGACGTCCATGCTCGCTGGGCCGCAGGAAATGTACTTCAAAGGCTAGGCTCCCGAGAGATCAAAGCGACAATCGCCGCAATGAGGATCGTGAAGAGAGGCGCTCCGCTGCCCACTCGCAGAAATATTCACGAAAGCCTAGGCCCCGGGAGGTCAACCGGTAACCCTGCAATGAGGATCGTGAAAGAGGCACTCCCCGCCGCCGTCAAGCGCAGAAAATCCTACATAGCGCAGTCCACCAACACGCCTCCTAGGCAGGCGAGAGGACCGACCCGCGACCAACGAGGGAGGTCAATCGGCGTCGCCGAATCGCAAAAGTCGCCAACGTGATCGACCAGCAATGCGCGCGGAAGACGTTGAGAAGCTTGTGAATGACCGACTTCGAGACTTGAAGACTAGCGGGAACCTCGAGGATGCACTATGTAAGGAGATGGATCAGCGATCTCTACTCCTTTCACCCCGAAATCGAGCGGTGCTCCCCGGCGATTCTCAACGCCTTCGTTTACGCATTTCAAGGGAGATTCCGATCTCGAGAGCCACCTAAAACACTTCAAAAGTGTCATGATCCTCCACAAGGCCGACGACGCTTAGCGATGTGCAAGGCATTCGCAATGACCTTGCGAGATAAATGGACTGGTTCCACACCGCCGTCGGTCGATCAGCAGTTTCAAGGAACTTGCCTATGTCTTCACTAAAGAATACACTTCTTATCGGCGATCAAGAAGAACCCGGATCATCTGTTCAACCTACGCAAGAAGCCGACGAATCCATTCGAGATTACATCAAGAGGTTCAAAGCAGAAAAGGCCAACATCGTAGGGTCGGACGACCAAATCGCATCATGCCTTCAAGAAAGGTCTTCCAGCAGAACACGAGTTATACCGCGAGTGACTATCACTCCGGCCGGACTTTAGCAGAGGTCTTCGCGATCGCGAGAACGCTCACGCGATACGGATGATGATCGAATTGCCGCGAAGAAGTCCACGAGCGGGAGATCGGCAGACCAAGCGGGCGGGCCAAAGAAGCGATGGATTTAACAACAAGAATAAGGACAAGCGCAGGTCACACCCACAAGAGGACGCTAAGGCAGGAGAGAACTACACCAAGTTCACTATCCCTATACATCAAATCCTAGCCCAAGTGAAAAACAAACCTTGGGTAAGAAGACCGCCACCCTTGAAAGGAGATCCAGACAGGAGGGATACTAGCAAATATTGTGCCTTCCATGGGATACGGACACACTATGAACAATGCTTCGGCTTGAAAGCACACCTCGAAGAACTCGTGAGGGAAGGTCACGCACGGAATTCATCACTAAGCGGGCCATCTAACAGATAGAGGACCGCGACACAGCCAAGGAGCCGCCCCAAAGGTCGTAAGGATTAAAACAATCCTAGCCGACTCCGAGGAATCTGGGTTGACTAGCAAGGAAAAAAAAAAGGAAGATCAAACAAGCCACTATGATCTTCCAAGTCTCAACCGACCTTCCGCTAGCGAAGACGATCTGTCGACTTCCAAAAAAAAGATCTAATTGGCCTTGATCTACCACACAATGCGCTCTTGTCATCAGCATTCAAATCGCTCAGGCCATGGTCGACAAAATTCATGCAGACGAGGGGTGCAGCCAACATCCTACAATTTGACGGTTATCTAACAGATGGGCTTAGAGGCAAAGATCAATAAATCAGCCAAGTCACGGACTGGCTTCAATGGAGCAACAACGGTTACCATAGGCACGATAGAGCTCGACGCCTACGCCCCACCTATAGTCAGCTCAAAGCGTTCATGGTCATTGATGAAGTCTCACCTACAATGGAATTTTAGGCGCACCATGGATCGAGCAAGATCAACGCCATCACTGCGCCCGCGCATCAGAAGATTCGCTACCCAATTCCTTGGGGTGGGATTGGCCAAATCAACAGCGATCGGCAATGGCGAGGAAATGCTCGGCTCAAGGGCTGAAGAAGGGCAAGCAAACACGGTTCCTCCTCTGTGAATCAAGCAGATCTAAAGGGAGTAGAACAAGCAGATGAGAAAGCGATTCCGTTCTCGACGGCCGAGCATGCCAAAAGGAAGGAGTAACTACTCCCCAATAGCAATCAAAGAATCAGACCAAGTCGAGGGAATCCGTCGAGGTCTATCTCAAGAAGGATGGAAGCCCGAGGAGGACGCGTTGAGCTAGTACCCTTGATCCCGACAAGCCGTAGAAGAAAGCCTTGGATCGGCTCGGGCCTAAGCCGGGAGGAAAAGGCGAGCTTGTAGCCTTCCTCTAGAACAACAAAGCGATTTGCATGGTCACCATCGGACATGCCCGGCATCGATCCCGGATCATCCGCCATTGCCTACACGTCAACCCGTAAGAGACGCCTTAACCGCCCCGGGTCGTCATCATTGAAGCCGAGATCGACAAGCTTCTAGGTGCCGGTTTCATTGAAGAAGTCTCATCTGCGAATGCTAACGTTGTTCTAGTAGTAAAGAAAGATAAAGGCATGTGGAGGTGTCGTCGGCTATCTTGACCTCAACAAGGCATGTCCTAAAGATAACTTTCACCGCCTGAATTGACCAGCTCGTTGATTCAACTTCCCTAATCAATCGCTAAGCTTCATGGACGCTTACCCGGTTAACCAGATCATGATGCATGAAGCGATAAGGCAAAGACTTCTTTCATCATCGAAGAGTACCTCTTGCTACAAGGTCATGCCTTTGGGCTGAAGAAGCAAGGCAACCTACCAAAGGTGGTGAACAAAATTTTCAAGGAGCAAATCGGCAAAATTATGGAGGTCTCGTGACGACATGCTAGTCAAAGCTCCGGCGAGGCGGACCACATCGGGAATCTTGCCGAGGCATTGACCTACTCAGAAAATACAACATGAAGTTGAACCAGAGCAAATGCACATTTGGAGTCTCGTCTGGCGATTCCTTGGATGTAGTCACCCAAAGAGGTGAGGCACATCCAAATCAAATCAAGGCTATACTCAACATGAAGTCACTGCCACAACAAAGGAGATACAAAGTCTACGGGTAGGGTGGCTCTCAGCGATTCCTCTCTAGATCTACAGACAAATGCAGGCCATTTTTAAAGCCTTGAAGAAGGACACAAAGACAAGTGGGATGACGAGTGTGAAGTAGCTTTTCAAAACTTGAAAACTTACCTCACTTCACCTTCATTGCTCTCAAAGCGATACAGGCGAAGACTTGTACATCTACCTAGCGGTGTCAGACTCGGTTGTCAGCTCGGCTCTCATCAGAGAAGGTCAGCACAACATCGGTATTCTACACTTCAAAAGCTCTCCTCAATGCGAGAGACTTCGCTATCCGAAAATGGAAGCTCATTTTTCGCTTGTGGTTTCTACGCAAGAAAGTTAAGCCATACTATCAAGCACACCGGATAATTGTCATGAATTTCCTTTGAGATCGATCCTTCACACTGATGCTTCTCAAGCGACTTATGAAATGGGCTATCGAACTCAGTCAATACGACCTCCTCTACCGGCCGAAGCTGCTATAAAAGCCCAAACTTTAGCAGATTTTGTTGTAGAGTTTACTCGACAGCGAAAAGATGGTCACGAAAAGCAAGGAAAAAGTGAGCGACACCTCCCCACCGATTGAACCTACCTAACGACATGTGGCGGTTGCATGTAGGCGGAGCATCAAATCACAAAGGAGCGGGAGCGGGAGTCGTCATAATCACCCAGACGGAACCTTGTTGGAACAAGCTATCACACTAGGCTTTTGCTTCAAACAACGAGAGAATATGAAGCACGCTTGCGAGACTCGCCTAAGCGAAAGAAGCTCGATCAAGGATGGCCATCTCCTCGGACTCTGGCGATCACGAATCAAGCCTCGAGGCGAGTACATGGCAAAGCATCCAAGAATGGCCCGATGCCTCGACAAAGTCCAAGACTTTTGAAAGAATTCCCAACTTTCACCATCCAACAAGTTCCACAGGCAGAGAACACTCATGCAGATCGTTGGCGAGCCTAGGATCAGAGCCTTTGGGCCTTGATTGGACGCTCCATCCCAATTGAACACCTTGATCGGCCAAGTATCGAAGAAATAGAGCCGATCGACTCAATGCAGATTGATGAGGACCCCGGCTGGCAAGACCCTATCATCGACTACTTAGTGAATGAAACACTGCCAATGGATAAGTCAAGCTAGGAAGGTTCAGAGAAGGCGCGAGATACTATATGCACGTGGTAAGCTCATCTGTAGATCATACTCCGGCCTCATCTCACCTGCATAAAGTACCCTCAAACACTTGAAGTCCTTTGCAAAATTCACGACGGCGAGTGTGGCAACCACTCAGGGAGGCAGGTTACTGCGCCGAAACTCTAAAGCGTAGGCTATTTACGGCCTACCATGCGCTCGACTCCTTGAATATGTCAAAAAATGTGATTGTTGCCAGCGATACAAGCCGATCCTAATCTGCTGCCGAAGTTTATCATCCGCAAAAGCAGTCCATGGCCATTCATGCAATGGGCCATCGACTTAGTGGGTCCCTTGCCACCGGCGCCCGCCAAGAAAGAAATGATGATCGTCGCCACCGACTACTTTACTAAATGGATCGAGGCGAGCTCTATCCTCTACTAAAGAAGCCGATGTAGAGCGATCGTGCGGAGAAATATCATATGCCGGTTCGGCTGCCCTGTCGTTAGTCGCGACAATGGCTCACAGTTCATTGTAAGCGAGATCACCGCCTTCTTTGCAAAATACAAGATCAAGCAACACCTGTCCACTCCAAGGTATCCACAAGGAAATGGGCAGGCCAAGGCATCAACAAAGTCATATTAGGACTGCTTGAAGAAAAGGCTAGGCGGCGCCGAAGGGAAATGGGTGGACGAACTCCTCGAGTACTATGCGCTTATCGCACCACCAAGCGGAGTCGGTGGCGAAACCCCATTTTCCTTGCCTATGGGCCCAGGCGATCATTCCTCCTCACGTCACTGTCCCCTCTATAGGCATTGAAGTCGGCAGTATAGAGAAGAACTCCGAGCATATGAGACTCAACCTTGACTTACTTGAAGGCGGCGCGAGAAGGCCATTATCCGAGTCGCCTCCTATCAACAGCGGTTGAAGTCCTACTACGACAAAAGAGCTAAGATCAGACAGTTTCAACCTGGCGACCTTGTGCTAAGAAAGGCCTTCATCACTGCACAAAGACAAGGGTCTAAGAAAATGAAACCCAATTGGGAAGACCCTTATGTGATCAGCCGGTCCGGGGACAGAGGAAGCTTACACGCTGGACACCATGGATGGGAAGGAAATACCACGGCAATGGAATGCCTACCATCTCCGAAAGTATTATCCGTAATGCTTCCTACTAACTGCTAGAAGCTCCAAGTTTTGTACTCATGATTTTCATTTTCGAATAAAGGACCGTAATCTTATGAATATCAATATAAGTTCAGTTTCTTATTCCAAAATGTCTCATCTACCCATAAAACACAACTGTTGTCCATAAGCGGCGTCCTTCGGACGCAGGCAGCGACGAGCGTCGCCGGAGACGCAGCCCATAAAGCGTCCCAAGGAGGCGGTGCGCCAGAATTTTCTAAGGAGGTATCCGTGTTCCTATCCGTTCCTAAGGGGCGGGATAGTCATATAGTTGCCCATAAGGAGCGTCCTAAGGAGCGGGGCGGCGACTAAGCGTCCGTTTGGAGCGCGGCCCACTAAAAAGCGTCCTAAGGAGGCGAGTGCGCCAGAATTTCTTAAGGTGGTCTCCATGCCTCTGCGGAAGTATCCAGTTCCTATCCGTTTCCTAAGGGGCGAGATAGTCACACATTGCCCATAAGCAGTCGCCGGAGACGCGAGGCGGCGACTAAAAGCGTCCGTTTGGAGGCGCAGCCCACTAAAAAGCGTCTAAGGAGACGCGGTGCAAGAATTTCTTAAAGGAGGTCTTCATGCCTCTGCGGGAAATATCGAGTTCCTATCCGTTTCCTAAGGGAGGCGGGATAGTCACGATTGCCCATAAGCGGTGTCCCGGAGGCGCAGGCGACGACTAAGCCATCTAAGGGATATGAAGAACACGCCGGAGCCCGCTTAAGGGGCCCGGCATTCGCCAACTTCCTAAAGGAGCCATCCTAAGAGATATGCAGAACACGTCCGAAGTCCTTCAAGAGGAACCCTGACACTCATGAATCTCCAAAAGGAGATGTGCAATCAAGACACTAGCCGGTTACTCAAGCGAGTTCACAAGACAATATGCAAATTGAAGTTGAAAAATAAAGACTGAGATTTTCATAGCAAAGCGACCAACCGGCCAAGTTCAAACAAAAGAAGATGGTCAAACAAGACCAATTTTTCTAAACGAAAGCAGACTATAAAAGCTGAAAGAAATAAAGAAGTCTTCGTCTACTCTGAAACACCAGAGATCCGATCTGACCTCTTGGCGTCCACTTTGATCACCATGCTTTCATCACCACATGGTTGATCTATGACGTCTGCCACCACCTCATCGGCTGCATCCTCCTCTGCTCCATCTTCCTCAGTTACCTCCTCTTTAGCCACCTGCTCGTCAGCTCCTTCGGTATTCACAGCATTAGCCTCCTCACTTTTCGCAGGGCAAGTGCAGATAGAGCATCTCGATGTCTTCATCTACTCCAGGACGCGGCAGGAGATCACGATCTGCAGCCACTTCGGCGTCTGTCGATCAGCCACACTCTCGGCAGCTCCACCGCCTGATCCTCCACGTCTGCCCCCACCTCCTTTTTGAAGGAGAAGAAATGTTGTTTCCTTTTGTTTTTCCAAGGAAAGACTTGGGAAAGTACCAAGGTTGCCAGCCTAACGGATTTGATGAACCAGCTCAGCACAAGTGGATGGACTTGATGAAAGTTCATCTTGAGCGGATCGGACACGCTGCATCCTCCGCAAGGGTGGACTTATCCACCTTGGGATCAGCTGTTGACGTTGCAGAAGAGCCCTTCGCCCAGGCAAATGACTTTCTTGCTTTCTTAGCCTCTGTCAACCTCACTCCGAAGGAATTGGCGACGATGAATCCACTTCATGCTTGACTGCTCGTGACTCAACAGTTGAAACATGATGGTTGGATGGATGAGCAGACTGCCCAGATCGACTTCCAATCTTCGACTGGTACAAACGACTCAAATTTCGAAAAGGAGCATCCGCATCTCTTTGCCTCTCAACAAGTGAGCTAGATCGCGCACGGACTACTTTACGGAGTATATCACGATCTCCAAATTCATCAGGCTTGAGCTCTCGAAGACTGACATCAGCCTCCCTCTTTTAAAGGAGTTTAGCAAAACACTCCTCATGTCCAGCAGGCAAATCATCAAGGCTCGGACCATCCCGCTCCATCTATCGACATCCTTAGCAGGGGGCAGTCCACCAACTTCCTCCTGATCGTCGCTCACAGACTAGACTTACTTTGGGATGCACGGCAACTCCTCTCTTCGACAAGCAGTACAAAATTCTCCAAGATCTTTCTCAAGCTAGAAAGCGTAGAGAAGTTAAGTTTGCTATGTAAGAAAGAGTGAAGAGAAGCCCTGTATTTATACAAGTTGGACAACCCGGTCAAGAAGGAATCTCAAGCTCTTTCCTACTGGGAATCCAACTTCAAAAACAGTCAGAGAAGCCTACACCAATTGAGAATCCGATCTGCAAAAGAGTCCAACTCATAGAAGAAAGCCCGTTTCGGTTGGAGAGCCGAAAAAAATAATTTCATCTCCTACATGCCACACAAGTGTCAAGCGGTGGGGGCATTTGTGGGAGCAGATATTTTCGTCTCCAATCACAGCACGCCACGTGGAAAAGAAGATTATCTCTTTTAATTAATTAATTGAACCAGTTTATCTGGCCAATTAATTAATTATGATAAATATCTTAATTAAATGATATTATCTTTATTTAATACGATAATATCATTAATTAAGATATTATCCTAATAAAGAGAAGATAATGTCATTATCTCAGATATTATCTCCATAAAAAGAGATAATATCATTTAATTAAGATATTATCTCCATAAAAAGAGATAATATCATTAAATCAGATATTATCTCAGTCCGACTCGATCCCTACGAATTTGGGTAGAGAATAAACTCAGCATATTCTCTACGAAACCCTAGCCCCGAGGCTCCTATAAATAGATGACTTCATTCATCATTCAAGGTACATCTAAACCTACTCCTTATACCCGAGAAAAATACCCGAAGCTCTTTCTCCCTCTCCACTCTCCATATATTCTCTCCACACGGCTCCGCCATGATTCACACCCTACATAAACACTACTCCGTACCCTTTGCTTAGCTATTGTTTTTCTACAAACACTCGAACTAACTTAGGCATCGAAGGGCCTTTGGCCAACACCCCCCGGGTGTGGTCTATTTACTCCAATCTGTTTTACAGGAATCGAGGAAGAGAGAGAAGGAAGATCGAAAGTTGAAGGATCTAGAAGCAAATATTCTCCCGTGAGATTATTTGCACAAACACTCCTCTCCTTCAACCTGATCCACTTCCAGATACCTGCCCTATTAAAGAGCCAATCTTTATGGCCACTGCAGTCGTCATGTTAAATAGCGGAACTCCGTGGATTTGGATCCAAAACACCGTTGTTGTCAAGTCAACCATACGCGCATCTGTTCCCAGTCGGGTCTCCTCCAACAAAACTAAATTATCCCTGTAAGTCCATGGCTCCATATCCAGGACCCGCAACTTGTCTCGCCGACTCATAAACCTGATCAAGAAGGTGCGAAGACCAATCTCCTTGATAGAAACTCCATCCATACCCCGCCACAGTCGAGAGAACACCCCAATAAAGCCTTCCCTATGGACTGCCTTACGAGTAAAAACCTTTGCCACTAGGGTGTACTGAGACCCCTTTAATACATCAATACTCTCCCCATCCTCAATTCGTAGCCCTCCACGCTCCTTGTCGACAAACACAAATGAGAGCCAAACTGCTTCTCCAACTCATCCATCAAGCAAGCCTCAATTTAGGAACCGTATTGCATTAGAGAAGTACCCAAACCTATGTCTGCGGAGAATGTCTCCAGCCGTTGCACTCTCTTACGTTGGGCAGTTCAGAGCCACCACTCGGAAAGCCACAAAGATAAGTAGAAAACCGTAGAAAACCAAAACCCTAGTCGCTGTGAGGTAAAAACCCTAGCCGCCATTTTGTTGAACCCTAGTTGACCCACCTCTCCTTTCGAGAGACCCTCCAGGTATAACTCGTATTAAGACGCCCTAGAGGCTTGAAATATCCATATTATGTCAAGTGAAAATATAATTGATATTCTTGAATTTTTAAAAGAGAAATCATTAATCAAATGTTCATAATTGAGTTTTTAGAATCAAACTTGGGCGCCTTTGTTAAGTGGAACACGCTGAAATGCCAACTTCATCACAGATGCTTTTGTACAAATATTTAGCACGCTATAGTATATATACAATTCTTATAAATATTATATATATAATATAAAGGAATTTTTTTTGGGAGGCCCTCAAGAATTGGGGGCCTTGTGATGGCGCCACTTGCACCACCCAGCCGCCTCAGGCCCTAAGGCATTGTTGTACGAACACTACTACATGGTAACATGGCCCAAATGTGTGGACACGAGTCACATGCAACAATTAGGCTTCCTCTACTACCAAATCGTCGGACAAGTTTTAGTGGGCGCAATTCTTATAAACACGTTTTGACGTTGTCGGGGCAATTCTAATAAACACCTGGGCATATTGGGCTAATTGTGGAGCAGGTGGTTACAAGGGTCCATACTACCCATTATGGTTCAAAAGGTGGTTTTGGGATGTTTGGAGCACTAAAATTGTCGTGGTGCAATTCTAATAAACACCTAGGGCATACTGGGCTAGTTGTGGTGCGGATGGTTACAAGGGTCCATACTGCCCATTATGGGTTCAAAAGGTGATTTTGTGATGTTTGGGGCACTAAAATTCAAGCTCATTTTCTTGAGCTGACTACATGGGTGAGCGAGAGAGAATTCCCATAACCCCTTCTTCAAGAACAAACTAGCCTTGTCGAACATTCAAACAAAGCCTTTAGCCTTTTGCCAGAACAATATCTTTACCGTAAAAGCTCACGCAGGAAAAGAGAAAGGAAAGCAAAGATTGAGCTTTGCCAAGGAGGAAAGCCTCTACAAGGTCAAGTTGCATGAACCTAGCATATTTCAAGAATGTTTAACTAATGAAGGTCAAATTGGAGGAAGTGAGGAGAAATAAGCGAAAACATTTAGCTAAAGAGAGAGCAAGAAGACCATACCACAAGCACCACAATATACTTTGTTTTAAGATTCAAGCACCACAATTGTCTCTCTTTTATTAAACTTATGGGCACTTAGCTACCACACCACAAGCCAAGCTAAGTCTTGATTTACCATAATTATTCTCTTATTGATTAGAACGATTTGAAGAAAATGAGAGCACTCCCTAAGAATTTACACCATTTCAGAGTGTTTCAGGCATCAGAATTAGACTCACTCCTTACAACGGCCCAAAAACCGAAAAGCCCATTTCATAGTATTTTTATCAAGCTACAAGGACCAAAAGTGACTTTTTGCCTCCACGAGAAAAAACCGTTGTGCCATCATCAGGTAGAATCTCAAGGCAGAGAGTTCCACTCATAAAAAATCAGGACTCAAAAAGATCAACTCGATCACCTTTGAGCTAGGGGAGATAAGGGAGGTTGTCCGTACTCCTATCGACCTTAGTCGACTGCTTGAGAGGCTTTGGTCAGGTCAAATCTCCAAACATATTCTAGCATATGCTTGTCAATGTCTAGCTCAGGGAGAAGCATACACATAACGTTGTATGTAAATCTCAATTATATATCTAATCCTTTTCACAAATGGAACATACGTACCAGATGATCTTACCTACAGCCTATAGGCCACGTTTAGTGTCTAGGATTGAATTTCATTGATTGCGTAACTCACCACGTTGGTCAGCTTGCACAGAAATGAAACCAACACTTTTGACTAACAAAAAGGTTTACTTCCCCAAACTGATTCATTGGCCTTCAACAATAGGTACATAATGCATAAACTAACATCGAAGAAATCACTCTAGATCAATTTATACCCAAAGTCCATCTCTGTTGTTGGAGGAGAAAAACCTCCGCTCACTCGTTGCATGAAGCATTTCCCTCACATCGAGTTGAACGACATCTCCTTCCATACCTGGGCTCACGAATCCCACCTCCAAGTTTTCAAGGATCCATTGCCATTAGGCAAAACAACTTTGGGAATAGGTGCATTGCCTGTGCGTATTGAAAAAAATTTTGTATACCACAGAGATAGCACTGTTTTGTTATCCCCAACCAATCACGTTCTACCACACATAATAAAGATTCCACATGGCAGAGTGTGATTGGATGGGGATGGAAAAACAATGCCATCCCAATGACACGCAAGTCTTTTTCATGGGTGTGAGTGCAGCTCAAGAATCACCAGCCAATATCTTTAGTTCACTTTTTCTTTTTTTATAACAAAACAATTTTTTGTCCTCATTACACCTGAATCACTCTCTATATATACACAACGTTGCCACAAATAATTTCCATCACAATAAGGTAACATGACGTTATAACTAGTTGCTTACTATCATTTCAGCTTGTTTTGACCTTAATAGGCATCAACAAATCACAGTTCTGGTTTTGTGTTTGTATTTCATCGGGCGTGTGAGTGTGTGTTCGCGCGTGTGTGGTGTGCGTGTGTGTGTGTGTGTGTGTGTGTGTGTGTGTGTGAGAGAGAGAGAGAGAGAGAGAGAGAGAGCACCCACTCATATACATAAAATCCACAAAACCAATTTTCAAAAAGCCGTAACTCAAATCAAACCAGCTTTGCTCAACCCTCAGCTAAATCTCTTCAGTACAACAAGGTACTGAAAATAAAAAATGAAACAATGGGTATCAGAAATTCCACCCGACCACCACGACAGCCTGCATCAAAACATTGCTCTCAAAATGTTAGACATTATCTCTGAAAAAGGTCTTCGGAGCAAGGGAAAATACAAATACCAAAACTGGTAGACGTACGCTCAACCATTTTGTTTCTCATACCAAAACAAAAAATAAAAAAGGGAAATATAACACCGCATGTTAGATTGGCCATGGTAAATCTTGAATATAAATACATTAAGCACCTAATTCTAATTTCATTTTTCACATTTCCAAATATTGCATTGATTCCTTTTTTCCACATGCATGTCAATTTTGCAAACTTTGTTAAACACATTAAAACCAAAGAACCAGAAAATTCACAATAGCCAGAAATTGCAGAATGCAATGACACACCAGGATTTTTAAAAGTCTCCGATGTTGGTAGTGCAGGCAATGACATCTCTGCAAAATACAGTTATAGCAATGAGGACATGAATTTCATGTAAAAAGGCAAACATGATATTTGTAGAACCTCAGTAGTATTTTATTGTATACTGCAACTATTTTATTTTTTCAAAAGAGAAATTGCATACTGCAACTATTGAGGAAAAAAAAGAAAGGAAAATCATTCCTTGTCCCATCACTTACCAGGCCCACAAAGGGAGAACGAGGAAATTGAGGATGACGAAGGCCATGGTGCTGCAATGTTGTCACTCAAATCACATGTAAAGCTGTAGCCGGTTGAATTGTCAAATATCATATCTGAGGGCAAGCTTCGAAGTAGACACCCTACATTTGAACAAAAACCAAAATAATCAACTTAATAAATATAGTTGATGATCATACTCCAAGGACCTACTATGGTTGCCGTCAAGTAGATGTAAGGGAACATGAAATCCAACTTCACTCAAGAACACCAAAACAGTTCGAATCATCGAACTATCATACGGAGTGTGACCCACAAAGTGTCCTTAAGTAGTGCTATTTGATAAATCCCTCAACTAAAGCTCATTTCTTGCCAGACATTAACCACCTTAGCTAATTGACATCCATTTGATGTCATAGAGTTAGACTGCGAATTAAGACTTGAAAATTAGACGGTCGGATCACTAAAATACAATGAAGAGTGGGTTCTCCAAGGGTGCCCCTCAAATTATTTGAGGGATCCCTCAATTGAAAATCCCTTATCATAGAGCACACTCAACATGATCCACGGAAAATGCCCAAGAAAACTTTTTAGTCACACATAAGGCATGCCAATTACCAGATGCAGTGCTCTATGGGAAACACCTACTGGAAAGTATAAAACCATTCCAATGCTATAGGCACAACATTGGATACCAAGCAATCACAGATGAATAAAATAAGGAAATTGGATAGTAAAAAAAATAGCATACCTTGTTGACCATATGCTGCTTCAGAGCCCAAAGGGATATATCCATAAATAAGAAGATATATCAGATATAATGAAGGAACAAATAGAGGTAAAAACTAGAGAGGAATCGCATATAGCAGGATGTACCTTGAATGCTAAAGTCTTTCAAGTCAACATCACAAAGCTCATAAATATTAGACATGACCCCTCCTTTCCTCAACATGGACCCAAACATTGTAGCACACACTATAGCTTGTCTATTTGTAATTAACATTTGCTTTTGTATTCCTGCGATGTAAGCGTTTAATGAGCTACAGCAGGAAGGTGCGGGGGCAGCAACATTGCGACATTCTTTAATCACTTCCGTAGGCTGCTTAAAATCCAAAGGGCAAACTGTACGACCGATAATCATTTTCATGAGAGACAGTACAAATCAAACAACACATGTAACTGTAACCATTGCACTGTTACAAACCACATATGATGCATAGAGTCGATCAGGGGGAAAAAGAAAGAGATGAACAAGATAAAGCAAGCCTAATAGAATATATAATCAAACTTAATAACTGCAGAGCAAAAGCAGGCGAACACACCCACCCACCCCCACAGCAACTCAGCTGCTGCCGCCAGCCCAAACCACCACCCAAAACTCCCAAACCCCAACCTCTGGCAACCAGACCAAATCACCCACCTACCCATAAGCATTTTCATGAATGATGGTCCTAATTGTAATTTGCATGATTCCAGTAGAAAAAAGAAAAATTAATAGAAGTATTCGACCCTTTTTAAGCATCCGACCTAGCAAATTTAATACAACATAATTCTTTGCACCCTCAAAATGCACAACAACAGGCGCGCACGCGAGAGAGAGAGAGAGAGAGAGAGAGAGAGAGAGGTAAAAACAAAACTTAACAAGAAACACCCAAAGTGCGTAAGTCTAAAATGAAAAGTTGTTCATTTCATACTTCAACACGTACCTTTGTTAACTTTGCAGGCAGATAATATTCGAAATGCAGTATTTACAGCATCTGGCGAGAGTTTCCTTGAAAGATAGGTAAAAACCACTCCTTTACAGTCAGTCAAAGTATCAACATGAGATAACTCACCCACCAAATTCTTATTCTCGTTCAACGAAAATTGTTTTCCTGAAATCTTAAGTGCAGCATCCATGATTGCAGGCTGACAAATTGGTCTGCAGCACTCTTTAAGAGGATCAACAGTGGTGCAGGCCTCCAGTAATCTGCTTGAATTTACTGCTTTCTCAAAGGAAACAACATCCTTCACTGGACAAGACCCACCTGTAAGGTTTACTGAATTTATGGAGCAAAGTGTTGGTATTGTACTGTTTGCACCCCTACTGGCTAAGATATTGATGATGTCTGTAAAACAATCATTTGCAACCGAATTTTGCAAAGCCAACTTATCAGATGAGAAGCTATAGAGACCCTGGAAGATGCGGATCAAACTACTAAACTGTGGGCAACATATCACATTTCCTACAACTGCTGCCAAGGGTAGAGAACAATCAGATGCAGTTTTGTCCATGATACTCGATATAGCAGAGAAATTTACAGGACACTTCCCAGTTAAAACAGGCTCATATCTAGTTGGAAAAGTTGGGTACATTGGTGGAAAAGACTCATCAGGATCTGTGTAATGTGGAATAACAGCAGGTGATATTTCTATGGGACCAAAGAGTCCACTAGTAGGTGGTTTAGCTAGATCTGGAATGGAGGAAACATGACTTTGCTCATAGACTGTCTGCAACGCCACTGCTTCTTGAAAACTTGATAACCAGATAAAGAATAATAATAACTGACAGCACAGAGAACCTGCAACCACATATAAGCCTATCTTCAGCGAGTAGCAAGGAGATATAATACTTCTTACCCTAAAGAATGTAATGCAACTATAATACACAACAAACATGTATCTAAAACTGAGACACATGCAATTCAGTCATATGTGTGTATAAGAAAGAGAGAGAGCAAAGTTTTCAGTCAGATGAGACTGCATCCATTTTCTTATTCATATGTTCATCTTATATATATATATATATAAACATAAGAGCAACTGATTCGTCCCAAGGGAGAATACTGCACAAGCCAACCATAACCAGCAGTATATCATTGTGTTATGCCAGTCAAACTTGTTCATTCATGGCCCTTCATCTGACTATGGCCCCAAACATGTGTAAAAGCATCTCCATCACTTATTCTTTAACTAATAAACAAACAAAACTCGTTGTGCCTTTTGTGTTCATAGTCAAAACAACAGCACAAATGCATCTTTACCAGAACATTAAACCATGAGTTAGACACATAGTCAATCCGTCCTATCTACAGCCACACTTCCTGCCAAAAAATAAATAGCAGCAAAAAAACAAGGGAGATTGGGAATGCTCACTGAGATAGCCAGAACATAGAGACAACTATCAAATTCCAAGTGAGAATCCAGTACATATCATACTCCAAGTAGTTCATTCCTCCAATAAAGGATAATCTTATTCTAAATTTGGAACAATTAATCGTCAAACAATAATCATTAAACCATGATGCCTTTTTGATAGACAAGCTGCTTAAAAAAAAACCACAGAACCATACACTGCAAGTTTAAAATTACTTTGAAAATAAAGGTTACCAAAAGAATTAATTTAAGGGAGATGTCTGACAATATATCACCACTACACTACAGGATGAGACTTATTTCAGTCATACCAGTACTACAGTAGTGCATGAGACTACAATATATTACCACACTTTAAGTAGTCATATCATCTGAAATCCAAACTTATGCTTCACTGACATTTCCCATTCTTTTCCTTCACCCTACTGAAATTTCCAAAGCAGGCTAGGTGGAATTAATTACAAGCTTACCTTTGAGATGACTAACAGTTTGAAAGCAGTCCATAACTAGCCCTCTGGTGTCATAGAGATTTACATAAGTAATTGTTACAGTAGTTGGTGATATGCCCAAAAACAGCTCAGGTCAATGAAGCAATACCTGTGCCACCTTCAAGCATCAGCAAATACATAAGGGAACATTATTAACTCCTACAGAGTGCAGATAAAAAGACATAACACACATTAATATTTTCAGCAATCACAGCAATAAAAGAAACACTAGCTACAAAATTTGTGAATTTCAAGTATCAAGAATAATATTGCCTCTCGCAAAATAATATCTCCAAAACGCAAAGAAGAAGAGTTTAAGTTGTTGGCACAAAGGCAATAATTTTTATTGACCAAGAACACTGCTAGATACATCTTTAGCCTTATGAGAACGTCTTGTCTCATGCAAGCTTCAAAAATTAGCTCATTTCCACAGAGAGAGAGAGATAGTAGACACGGAGGACTTATATTGCGTAGTTTGAAACATTAAGAATATCAATGCAACTAGAAGTACTGAAATGAAGTTTTATGATTAGATTAACTGCACCAGAACTACAGTATATAGACATCCTAACGGAGGGTTTTTATTTACCCTTTGGTTCTAAGCTCATACGCTCAGAAAGATTATGGCAAATCCACCTGTTTTAGGATACACAACCACCACCTCAGATCATATTAATCCAAATTCGAATTTTCTAGTAAACCTAATATTGATGGGTCAACTACTGTATCCACTCAAGGTGAGTTGCTTCATCTTTTCAGAAAACAAAGCACACAATAAACATACCATCTAAAATTTCATTTCACAGCAATGAAGCTAATGATAGATCATGAAATCAAAGTATTATTATTTTTTAATATTAAAAAGGGGAAAAGGGAAAAACAGCAGCAAAAAAAATCTGAATATACCCAGATAGGACGTATCTGAGATATCGCTCACGGAGAGAAATTGAACATAATGTAGCTCAGAATTCCCATTCTTTTGGCAGCAAATAAAGGGAAAGAGAAGGCAATGAAAGGAACAAAATTCAGAAACAAAACTTAAGATTCACAGTTTTCCAATTGAGGAGAAAATTGAAAAAGCAAGCACAGCTACCTACCACCAAATATTTTCTGGTATTTTCCAACATTTTAGCCACCAATCAGCAGATGAATTATAGATATCCAAGTACAAGAAAACCAGAAGAAACAGAAAAGTACCTGAAGATGTTGAACCCATAGTACATAGATTTAGTAGTGAGAAATTGAAAGGGTTCTGGGTTTGGATCGGAAGCCCTAGCAGGCACTCATTGCTTGGGGGTAGTAACTTTGGGGTGGAGGAAACCAGTCAATTTGGAAACCCTAACCGGGGCGGAGCTGAGCCTGCTGAGGTGAGCTTTGAAAGCATGAAAATGGTGGTCTCTCTCTCTTCCACTGTGTTTACTTACTGCTCGTGGGGGTGGATAAATTGGCGACGAGCCATTCTTGGTGCGTACAGGCGTATGAGCCGTTAGATGAAATTGGACCGTGAAGATTAAAACATGGCTTTAGTTAGGTTTCACGTAGAAACGGGTAAAACAAAACCCGTACACCCACCCAACCCGACCCGACCCAAACAAAGCAGATCCTCTTCTTCCTCTTTCTCTCTCCACTTTTTTTTTTTTTTTTTAGGAAATAGCACTTAATGCCACCATTTTTTTTAATTTTAACTAGAAATACCACATTTCACCATAAATTTTGCAAATATCACATATAAGTATATACTTATTACCTACTTATCGGTCAGATAACACTTTTGGTCAATTTTTGGTTTCTCTCTCAACTCTCTCTTCGCTCTCTCTCTCTCTCAACTCTATCTCATAGTTCTCTCTCTCTCTCTCTCTCTCTCTCTCTCTCTCTAACTGTGCCTCTTCTCACGAAGAAGAAGATCAAGAACAACCTACAAAACCCAGTTCTTCCTCTTCCTCTCTGTTTTCTTCTCTACCCAAATTCAAACCCCAACTTCGTCTCTCTTCGAATCCCTTCTGCAACCTAAACAAACCCAAACAAAACCATCTTTTCTGAATATGACAACATGCCTTGGCTTCAGGTGGCCATTATTTGAGCATTTTGGTCCAATTTTGGGTGAAGTCAAGGTTTACATGGCCTCTTCAAGAACAGCTTCTCTAGAAAATGAATTGTTGGGAATATGTAAGTTTTGATGTTAAATTGAATTTGATTATTGAAATTGGAATTGTTATTAATTTCGTCTGTATTTTGTGTAGAAAGTGAAGTATTGAGATTGATTTTGTTTGTTTGAAACAACAAATGTGTTTGTTCTTTGTTGATTGATTCTAGCATTTGGTATTGGGATTTTCTATGAACTTGTTATGATTATATCATAGTGAGGTAGCATTGTTGATTTGCTATTGCAATTGTATTGTGGTTTTATTGTGGTTGTATTGTAATGGTATTGCTTTTGTATTGCTATGGTATTTGTGGGAGCGATTTTCGTCCCACTAGAATATTCGCCTAAGATTTCTTCGTCTTCTCCGCTTCTCTTTCTCCCTGCAAAACAAATCGGAGTAAAAGGACCACACCCGGGGGGTGTTGGCCAAAGGCCCTCAGATGCCTAAATTAGGTAGGGTGTTTTAAGGAAAACCGGGTGGCCGGAGCCGTGTGTGGTGGCTAGAGCCTTATGTGAGAGAGAGAATCTGGCGGCTAGAGTTTGTGAGGGATAACTTATGCAAAGTTTGAGTAGGAATTCAGACGTACCTCAATCCTTGTGCGTAGCCAAGTATTTATAGGGGGCCTCAGCGAGGTTGGTGGGGTTGGTGTAGTTGGTGAGGTTGGTGAGGTTGATGTATTTAGGGATTAGGGATTTAACCAAATCCCTAATTAAGGCGATGATCAAATACATTTATGTAACCTCCCAATTAATTCAAGTAACTCCCAATTATGTTAGGTAATTCCCAATTAGGTTAGGTAACTCCTAATTAGGTCAAATAATTCCCAAATTGATTGGCCTAATTATTTGACCTAGGGTGAGATATTTTGCTTCCACAGTATTGCTGTTATATTGATTTTTTTTTGGTATTTTATTGATATGTTACTGTAATTTAATAGGAATATATGTTGATATCATTTTTCTTTATCTGCTTGTGATTTGTGTAGGAGTTGAGATTATTCTTGGCTGAAATATTATTTACAATCTCTCTCTCTCTCTCTCTCTCTCTCTCTCTGCTCTTCGTATTTTTCTCAACATTTATGTGTTACTTTAATGCATGGTATTGTTTTGGAACCATAATCATTGTCAATCTCATTGTTTCTTTAAAAGATTGCTGTGAAATTGTTACTCCATTTTCTTCTTTCCTTTGTTTTAAGATATTTTTATTTGGAGAAAAAGAACTCTGTTTTTGTAATCTAAAAGACTAGGTACTCTTGGTGAGTGTTATCTGATCTGCAAGATCCAGACTTTATGTATGTCAGTTTACTACTTTTGCACTTGAACTTTGGTTGTCTAAAATTTGAAAAGTCTTGTATGCCAGCAGTGTATCTATGTCACGCATCTTGGGTAAGAGGTATTCTTCAATTGTGATAGATTGCTATGTTGTATGTATTCAAACTGCCTTAAAATGTTTTCATTGTTGTCTTGAGTTCAATACCAGCAAAAAATTTTAAATGATAAGAAATTATGAAAAACTTATACATAACAGACATATAGTTCAACATAGCTAGAGTGTATATCTAGAAAGATGTCATTGTGCTTCAAATTAGCAAATTTGTGGGGTGAAAGCACAATGGTTGACATGCCATTCTACATTTGATGAAAATAATTGATGACTTTGTATGGAAGTATACTCATTACATATCTTAGATTCTATCAACGAATGAAATATTTGCCTTCGAGAGCTTCATGTTTTTTGGTTTGTTTTATCAAGTATCTTATATTCTATAAATGAATGAAATATTTTGATAGATTGGAGAGACTAGTCAGCTAGTGGATTTTGGATCATGACTTTTGAGGAGAACTAGCAAATAAGTTTGGCTTATGCTTGTTATTATTAGGCCCCAAGAATTAGTAATTTGTAAGGACATCTAAGACATTATGTATTCTTCTTGTGGAGCCTTATGACATGATGCTTTATTTCATTGGTTCTTGTGTATTCTTCTTATAGCAATTCTACGAGCTGTAGGTGAACTCATTGCTTGCAGTTAGCTTGTACTTAGTAGCATGCAATAGTCATCTTCTTAAGTTGTCTGAGAAGTGGAATTATTTGGGCCTTTGAAATTCAAATTTGTTTTTTATTTCTTGTTTATTTCCATTTTATTGCCTCTTTATTGCATTCTATTGCCATTTTATTGCTTTGTGGTAGACAGTTAACTTCACTCTTAATAATGGTGAACTATCTTTCCTCTTAATAATTTTTTTCATTATTAACTTCATTTTGATATGGAGATTATATTTGTGAACTAAAAGAATTTACACTTGAGGTTTTACGTTCTTGTTGTATGTTTAAGCATGGTTCAGTTTTGGCTATGTTTGCAAGTTGTGAATTTAACTTGGGGGCTTGCTTGGTTTCATTTCATATTATTGGGTTTGTTTTGGTTGGTTTGGCTTGAGCAGCTGCAAGAGTAAAAGGGATGATGCTTCATGTAAATTTAACAATTAAATAAGAGATTTTTGTTTTCAATTTGTTAATTCTTGAGATACTTGGTCATTTTTTAAGATTACGTGAAATAAAAAACATGTATTGAATATTATTGTATACGAGACCATGTAATTATTTTGATACCATTAAATGAAATTTTAGTTCAATTTACTTGAAAACTTTGGGATCTTGAGTAAGATATGGCAGTCACGGATACGACAGTTTTGAAACATATAAGACGACAATATAAGAAGGGTTAATTTTGACAATATCCATAGTTGCTTCCACTCCATTATAATGTCATGTAGATTATAAAGTGGCAATAGACATGCAATACAAAAGCAATGTGAAACCAATAAACACGCAATAAAGTGGCAATAGACAACCAATGCGAAGCAATAAAAAAATCAATAAAATGGCAATAAACAAGTACCTGATAGATGTCTTTGTACTCTCTTTCCCATATTATATAATGTTCTAATTGTTAAACTATTACAATATTCAGTCGTTACAGATAATAAATAGTACATAAAAAATAATAACCATGTATAAAAATTTCATATCATTATAATAGTAACCTCAAAAACAGTATCAAGTACATTACACAAATATTAGAAACATAGGGCTCCACAATAAGAATATATAATGTTTTAGATATCCTTACTAATTCTTGGGGCCTAATAATAACAAGCACAATGAATGATGTGTACAGTTTGCTTAGCATTTTCATAATAGAAGCTTTGCTTTTGTCTTTAGAAGGCATCTCAAAGAACTCCTTGTCTACACATTACATTATGCACAAAATGGTCTCTAACACCAGTGTATGACTTGCACATCAGTGCTTGCACAAACCAGCTAAAACACATTGTGTAACTGTTAACCTCAAATTTGTTCTTGACATGGAAATGAGTTGGGTGCGGCTTTTCTTTTCCTTGTGCAATTTGAAAAGAAAAAGAGAAAGAAACATAAATTGTCAAGATAAAACTGCAGCAAATTATAATTTGGTCAAGTACTCACCGTCGGGAAACAATATGCTTTCAATGAATAAATAACATATTAATTTCAACCAACACTACTGCACAACTCATCTCAGAAATATGATTGAGATACAAACATACAGGTAAAAGATTCAATCCATTAAAACACACACATGCAAAAAGCGAACCTAAATTATAATGCCAACTCAAGCTACAAAAACCCAACTTGTTGTGCACCAGTCAACAAGTTTTATAGGCAAATTGAAATCAAGTAGAAATTACTGCAGCAGTAACACCTTCATTTTTTCAAACAAAGATGCCAGTTTCCTTTCAATATCAAAAAGCACATTCAATTAGTCCTAAGATGTGGGACATAGATACCTAGTCTTTTAGATACCAAAAACAAAGTTCTTTTTCTCCAAACAAAAATATCTGAAAACAAAGGGAAGAAGAAAAAGGAGTAACAATTTCACAGCAATCTTTTAAAGAAACAATGAGATTGACAATGATTATGGTTCCAAAACAATACCATGCATTAAATTAACACATAAATGTTGAGAAAAATACGAATAGCAGAGAGAGAGAGAGAGAGAGAGAGAGAGATCGTAAATAATATTTCAGCCAATAATAATCTCAACTCCTACACAAATCACAAGCAGGTAAAGAAAAATGATATAAACATATATTCTTATTAAATTACAGTAACATATCAATAAAACACCACAAAAAAAAATATATATCAGCAATACCATAGCAATACAAAAACAATACCACTACAATACAATCACAATAAAACCACAATACAATTGCAATAGCAAATCAACAATTCTAACTCACTGTGATATAATCATAACAAGTTCATAGAAAATCCCAATACCAAATGCAAGAATCAATCAACAAAGAACAAACACATTTGTTGTTTCAGATAAATAAAATCAATCTCAATACTTCACTTTCTGCACAAAATACAAACGAAATCAATCACAATTCCAATTTCAATAATCAAATTTAATTTAACATCAAAACTTACATATTCCCAACAATTCATTTTCTGGAGAAGATGTTCTTGAAGAGGGCATATAAACCCTGACTTCAAAATCCCCCAAAATTGGACCAAAATGCTCAAATAATGGCCACCTAATGCCAAGACATGCTGTCATATTTAGAAAAGATGGTTTTGTTTGGGTTGCAGAAGGGATTCGAAGAGAGACGAAGTTGGGGTTTAGATTTGGGTAGAGAAGAAAATAGAGAGGAAGAGAAAGAATTGTTGAGGGCAAAGCTGTAGGTTTTGTAGGTTGTTCTTGATCTTCTTTTTCATGAGAAAAGGCATAGTTAGCGAGAGAGAGAGAGAGAGAGAGAGAGAGAGAGAGAGAGAGAGAGAGAGAGCGGAGAGAGTTGAGAGAGGAAGAGAAAACTATGCAATAGAGTTTAGAGAGAGAGCTGAGAAAGAAACCAAAAACTGACCAAAAGTGTTATCTGGCCGATAAGTGGGCAATAAGTATATATTTATAGGTGATATTTGTAAAATTTATGGGGAAAGGTGGTATCTCCAGTTAAAATTAAAAAAATAGTGGCATTAAGCGCTATTTCCTCTCTTTTTTTTTCCCTTTTCAAACAAGATGATTCAAACCAAACAGAGAGTATAATTTTGAGACTAGATGGAATCTAATCAAAATCAGAAAATCAGAACTTTGAGAAAAATCAATATACAAAATGATAAAAATAAAAAATAAAAAAATATAAATTTTATATTAGGATCAATTATTACTCTATAATTTCTCTTATTTAAAATTATATTGGGACATTTTCTTTTTGGGTCATTCGATAGGGAGGGGAGGTGGGGATGGGGGAGTATTAGATTGAGTTGTCTCTAGAGATGAACATGGTGGGGGGAGGAGGAGAGTTTGGCCCACTTTTCCACTGTGGTGTCATCCCATGTGCTATTTTTGACACTTCATTGTCAAAGATAATGTCATAGGAGTTTATAGCATTTTTTGGTGTATTTTTCTAATTTCTTATTAAATTTTTTGTTGAAACACAAAAAATAAATAAAAAGACACAATTGTGGGCACCATTTAGCGTTTGCCAAGTATCATTATTTTCCTTTTAGTTATCTTATTTCCATGTTTTAATTTTGAAAATTCGTAGGCACTCCTTGTAACATTTTCTTCGTCCCCAAAGCTGCAAAATACTCATTTTGACCAATAAAAATGGAAAGTAACTACCCAAACTCAATTTTGTTATAATATTTATAATTTTTTCGTCACTCCTTGTGATGGAACATATGGCTTAGATTTTTTCTAATTTAATATATTCGTTTTTGTGTGTTTATATGTGTGTATGATTTTTTAAATAATTTTTTAATATATTTTTATTTAATTTATGTGGCGTTGTATTATGTGGACATTCATATTAGTCACATGATCCTTTCATTAAACTTAAATAAAGTTACTATTGAGATAAATCACGTAACTAATATGAATGTCCACATCTATAATTCATATATGATACTCTCATCATAAAATGACTCTCCAAATCAATGCCGAGCTAAGCCTGTCCATAAGGCCCGAGCTAAACCAATCTTTAAACAACAGGCCAAACTAAGCCTTCCCAGATTACCGGGCTAGGCCAGCGCATGTCCCAAAAATGGGTCCGAGTTCGAGTGGCCCATCCGCATAATTATTTACATCCATTTGGGTCTAAGTTCACACATGTTTTATTTTCATGCTGCGTACTAGGTTGTATGTCACAAACTTCTACCTTCATAAATTTTGTACATAAATAACTACATATGCACATTTCATGAATACATGTAGATATCCATTGCTATACAATCATCAAAAAAAGAAAAAAAAAAAGAAAAAAAAGAAAGAAAAGAAGGTGGTATCAACCTCTCAAGCAAGTCAATAATTAGAAGCTATGACTACAGAAAAAAAATCGAATGATTATTATTCATTCCTATAACCCAAAACATTCTAGTCCATTTTTCTGTCTTGCCGTCCTGTTTTTACAAGTAATAAAATGAGCGGCAGTTGAAGCTTCTGTATCATGTAAGCATCTTGACACCATTCTTATCATCTCGTTCCATAGAGGATGGCAAAATATTCCAATAAACACAGCTTGAGAGACTGGATAGATCCCTTAGTCCCTGGCTAGATTGCAAAACATGAAACAATCGAACTAATTGTAGAGATTTAGAAGATTTAAGAGTTAAAAGTTATGTTACTAAGGAGCCAAAGAAAACGACATAAATAGAAATGTATTATGAATTATCAAGCACAGAAAGCAGTTTGGTTTTGTGCATCTTATGAGACGAACAGAAAACACAAATACCAAATTGGAGAAACCGACCAATCTTGGGGAAAACAGATAGAAAACTCCAAACAAAATTAATTTCAATTTAGTGGGTTACCAAATTGAACTGTACTCCAAGCCACGAACCAAATGAACGTCAACAGAGAGCTCCCTGCCACTTAAAACAAAGCATCTAAAGTTGTAATAACAGGGAGGAAAGTGAGAACTGGTTAGGACAATTTGCTATCTTGAAAGAAAGTGACGAGCTGGGTTCCATTGTTCCTACCATCCCCACTCCATATCTGCTCTCCTAAAGTCCATTTCCTATTGTTATACCAACCAAAAAGCACAAAAAATTTAACACGCAATAAACATAAAAGACTTCTATAGTTCCTATTATCCCCCCTTCCAACATAAAAGACTTCTATAGTGACCTGCATGCCCACAGAGTTTTTTATATTCCCTGCACAGAAAAAGGAATGTAGGCAATCAAATGAGGTTACAATAAAAGGAGGGGGCTGCTAACCTCTTTTGAATCAAAAGTACCTTTTTCATCAACTAATCGACCAATTTCTCCTCTAATCCAACATGAAACAAACACAACATTAGAAACCAATTCTACTATTTTGCAATTTTGTTTAATGATCCATACAAAAATAAAGAGAGCATGATCAGGGACGGACCCAGAATTTCAAATTGGGTTGTGCTAAATTTAACTTACACACATAGCTATTAAACTTGATAGTACGAAGTGAAATTCCTTGATAACAAAAGACTAGCTATTAAACTTGATAGTACGAAGTGAAATTCATTGATAACAAAAGACTACACCTAATCATGATGACATAATGAGTTTTACCCCTCAAAACGCATCTAGTACATAGTTCTTTTATATTTTCTACATGCAAGGGTATGTGAAGTGAAGGGGGGTTATTTTTTACCAAAAAAGAAAATAAGAGGGGTTGTTTTTACCAAAATATAAAAGAAGCAGGGGTTTTTTGTGTTTGGCCTTTGGCCCATTTTGTACCAAAAAGAAAAAGAGAGAAAAAAAAAAGGTGAAGGGGGATTGTGAGAGTGCAGTGCAGGGCTATTCATTGGGCGGGATGGGTGTATCAGTTTACTCTTAAAAAGACAAAGTCACCTGGGCAATAGCACAGGTTAGTCAAAGAGTAGGTCCGTATGCATGCTGGTTCAGAATCGTTTTCACTCTGTAATTGTCCAATTTCCTTCAGTTTGTCAACCTGTAAATCATCAAGTTAGGCATACAATCCTAAAAATATATGCAGAACTGCAGTATGAAATGTGAAAGAACACAATCCTCAACAGATGTCCACTAACTCTTACTTTGCTTATGAATTTAGATAATATTACCTCTCACTGTATATGTAAATCATGTTGCGACTGTCTTATGGAAACAACACGAACTCAAATCATCCAAAACAATTATTTGAACAATCATCAGAGACAAATCAATTGACGAAAAAAAATATTACCATGAGAGTGAATAAGACTCTGCTCGAACTGAAAAACAACTCAGTAACGCCACAACTACTGGAGAGATATTAAGGGTGCCACAGAGGAGATGAGGTTAATGGAGAAAAAAAAAGAAAGAAAGAGAGGAACTGCACAATGGGGAGAGTTTTTTAAGTTGCCTTTTACAATAATACCCATGTCAACTATTGATATGGATTTTGACTGCAGCAACTACCTTTTTGTTTCAGGGGTGGAGAATTTATCAAAAATAGCCAAAACTTGACCTCTAATTTCAAAAATGTTAGTTTTTGTAAAAAATTTCAAATATAGCAGTAAACTCATCTAAATAGACACAATACCCTCAAATTTAAAATCCACATCAACCTATAATAAAAAACCTTATTAAATAAAACTTTGGAATATTTCATTCAAACACTTTTCAATCACCTCTCTATTTCTTTTTCATTTCATTTTTCTTTCTTCTTCCGTTTGTCTCCAGCATCACTCCCTCTCTTTTCCTTTTCTTTTCTTTCTTCTTTTCTCCATCTCTCTTTCCCTTTTCTTCTTCTTCCGTCTGCATATCTCTTTTCTTCTTCTTCTCTCCCATTTGTCTACAAATAAAATGTATGTATTTATTTGGCAAAAAAAGAGAGTATTTAGAACCAAAAATTCAGAAAATGATTGAATCAATGCACAAGTATACTTTCCTCATCTCACTAAAATAAAAAATTAATTAATTTCACATAGCTTTAATTCTTCAAAAATTGTCACAAATTTAGAGATAGTCTGTATAACAAAAAATTCAATAAAACGATCTACATTTTTTTTATAAAAAAAACTTAAATATTCATTCATTACAATTCATAAAGTTAAAGAGAAAAATATTACACCACTCCGTCTATGAGGTAGGATGAAGTGCAATCGGATTCTTGCAAGTTTGTCAATAATGGCTGAACCAGAAGCCAAAATTTTATGTGTGTGGAGGCCTCTTATAAATTATAAAGAATCAAAAATTGAACTCACAATACATACTAAAAATAGTATATATATATATATATCACATATGTCAAGATTTATATTGCTTATTGGTTGCAATCATAATTGTTCGACAAAGGGATAGACAAATACATTATGAGCAAGAAAAATTGCAAGAGATAGACAAAGAGTAGCAATTTAGCAAATATCTTTAAATCCTTTCCCCCTATTAAACCTAATAGAAAGAAAAAATAAAAAATTCTCAAACTAAAAAAATCCTTAGGTCCCTTCATGCATTCATATCATACATGAAAAAAAAATGTTTTATGTAAAAATATTGACTAAGTATGAAACATGGTTTTTCGGAATAATCATTTTCTCAAGATAATTTTTGCTTTTATTCCTTATACTTCAAATAAGAAAACTTGATTTTATGGGATTTTAATATGAAGTATATATTGACTTAATGAGCCATCATTTTTAGCCTAAATCATATTTTGCACTAAAACCGATTTTTCATATTTTGATTTGGGAATTTGATTTTTAGTATTTTTATTTGAATCAAATGGGGTACTTCTTATTTACATTGTAAACTTAAGTAAATAGAGTAATATAAAAATAAATGAAAGTAAAATGACAAAGACATTTACTTAAATGTTGAAAGTGGAAATAATTATCAGTGCACCACCACCAGTTGAGCAAATGGAAATTTGAAGCACCTTCTTGGGCCTTAATGTTAATAGGTTCGACACAACAAATGTGGGTACATATCAAAACCTAAAATATTTGAAATAATATACGTATAGAAATACATAATAATATATTACTTTAAATAAAAAAACTTGAGTGGGGCGGGACAATGGCTGGTCTAATGGCCTCTCGCCCCTTAGTTGAACCACAAGTTGATGGCTCTTCTCCTCGTGAACGTCTGCCGTGTCTTCTTCGTGTAATTGGTGGTAGCACAATTCTATCTCGCATCAGGCACCACCCAATCTGTTTGAACCCCAACTGGCCATATAGGTTCTGCATATGCAATTACCAATGAATTTGTAGTATAATATTTTGAACACAGTGCATTTGTCGATGCCTACATGCAGGCAAGCATGTGCACATGGTAGTTGGTCAAGATCAAATTCTTGACATGTGCAACACTTCCCCTCTAAATTTACAACTTCAATACAACTTCCATCAAATACATGAAATGAGTATGCCTCAATAGGAGACCTGTATATTCAAGAAAAATGAAATACATTATAAATACTCCCCAACCATTTATTTTATTGGAAATATTTTCAACAAATCTGTTCCTTAAACAAAAGAACCAACGAATTCAATAAAAAAAAATTTAATTAATTGAATGATATGCCCATTAATATTACTAACTTTTCTTTCTCATTTGGTAGCCTTGTTTGCAGCCAAGGATACCAAGGACAAGTTCCCAATATGTTTTATTTCTTTAAAATTAAATACTTGCAACAACGAAAAGAAAAGATAATGAATTCAAAATACCTGCAATGATAATCCTTTTTGGTTATTTTGTCGCACCAACTTACCAGACTCAATAATTTTCCAAGCCTATCTGCACTAACCTTTGATGTAGGCTCAAAGTGAATTGACGATATTAAATCATAGCACTTTGGATAGGGCTCAAGAGTTAGGTCAGTAAACCAGAATTTAAATTTTATAAATATAGATGAAGAATAAACGAAGAAACGAAGAACCAAGGAAGAACCAAGGAAGAACTGTACTCACCGTTTGGCTATGCAATAATCGTCTGGAATGAACTCTACGTACAAAGATTCCCAATCTAATAGGTTTTCTTTTTTAGGTTTATGTGGGTTTTAAATTTGAGGGTATTTTTGTCTATTTAGGTGAATTTTCTGCTATATTTGAAATTTTTTACAAAAATTGACATTTTTGAAATTAAGGGTCAAATTTTGGCTATGTTTAATAAATACTCTCAGGGGTGTTGTTTTCCTCTCTTTTTTGGTGAAGTCTGTGACCCCAACTGCTTTTGACCTGGCTTTATAATAGTAGAGATAGATAAAAATAGGACAGAAGCGGCCAACTCAAAAATAAAAATAAAAATGAGATTCGCATCTCCACTTTAACCTTTTTTTTTTTTAACAAAACAAATTTATACAAGCCATAACTTTAAATTACTTTCTAAACTCTCATGTATGAGATTATTTTTATTTTTTAATTATGTTAGTAGATAGATTATGATCAGGAATGGCATTTGTATGAGGAATTATCTAGTCACTCCAAAATGTCCCAAAAACCAGGTAATTAAAGAAAATCATCCCCATATGCATAAATATTCATCAAAATGTTTGGCAGATAGCACTCCAATCTGAAGAAAAAGTATATTTCATTTAATACTTTATAAATCTCTTCTAATTGAGGATGTGATTTATCAGCAGCCAAAAATTCATGAAACTCACCCTCCACCTCTATCAAGCTACGCCCAGGATTCTTCCTCACACCCCTCTCTTTCATCAAGCTTCTAACAATCCTTACATCATCCCATCTTTTTTTATTAGCATATAAATTTGCCAGCAGTACATAAATACCACTGTCTTCTGGATCCAACTCTAACAGCTTCTCAGCTGAAAGCTTAGCCAGCTCTACATTCCCATGAATCTTACATGCATTAAGAAGGGCACCCCAAGCAGACACTCCTGCTTCCATTGGCATTTTGTTTATCAGCTGATAAGCTTCTTCTAGCCGCCCAACTCTTCCAAGCAAATCTATCATGCATGCATAATGTTCCTCTTTGGGCTCTACATCATAATCTCTAGCCATGCTTTCGAAATGCTCTCTGCCTTGAGAAACTAATCCACCATGGCTACAGGCAGACAACACCGCCACAAATGTGATATCATCAGGCTTCAATCCCATAGTTTTCATTTGGTTGAAAAAGTGAGCGCTTGATTAGCATGGCCTGCATATCCGGCAATCATGGTATTCCAAGAAACCAAATTTCTCTCTAGCATTTCACCGAAGAGTTCTGTAGCCAAATTTATGCTCCCACACTTGGCATACATGTCCATCAACGCATTCCCCAAAATTACACTGGGTTGAATACACCTTCGATTGAGATAGTGATGGTGAATCCACTGACCCAAATCCAGGCAACCCAACTGACCACAAGCAGAGAGCACACACACTAAACTGTTCTCTGTCGGAACCAAACCTGTCTCCACCATCTCATGAAACAATTTCAATGCTTCACTTGGTCGATTATTCTGAGTATAACCCGCAATCATGGCATTCCAAGATACTATATTTCTTTCAGGCATGTCATTGAAAAACTTTCTTGCAGAGTTTAAGTCCCCCAATTTAGCATAACCATTAACCATACTAGTCCACGAAAACACGTCCCTGACTTTCATGTTGTCAAAAGTCTCTTTAGCCGCTGTCAAGCAACCACATTTCACATACATATCCAACAAAGCATTAAGCAAATTTAAGCTACAATTCACATTCTTCTTTTGTACATATTCATGAATGGTCTTCCCCACACCAACATTTCCCTTATCGGAACAAGCAGAAAGCACGCAATTATAGTAACCTCATTTGGCTCGACATCACTCACCAACATTGAGCCAAACAATTTCATAGCCTCATCTGAACAAGTACGAGTTGCATACCCATCAATCATCGTGGTCCAAGTCACAACATCTCTAACAAAACTTTCATCAAAAACCTTGCGTGCAAGACTTAGGAACCCACCTTCAGCATAGTAATGCACCAACCCATTTCGTACCAGCAAATCAGAATCAAAACCCATCTTCCAAATCAGGCAATGAACCGAATGCCCCTCCAGGATTCTCGTAAACTGCTCGCACGCCTTCAGCGCGAAAATAAAACTTCTGCTGTCCATTTCGACGCGTTGACAGACCATTTGGCCAAAGAATGAAAATCCAATTGTTGGAATTTGAACTTTACAGTAGCCTCTGATCATCGTGTTCCACATATAAGTATTGGGTTTTTCAATTTGCATAAAGAAGACGTGCATATTGAATGTCACCGCCATCAGCAAGAGCACAGAAGGCTAAAATCCTGCTGAGTGGAAATGTGTGCGTTGATGAGGCCAGTGCAAGTCATTTGCGCTTGAATTTGCTTCAACTCGAGCATGGTGGTGCAAGACTCCATGATTAGCAGAGTTGGGTTGGTGATTATTACGTTGGTCTTGGAGTTCCATATGGCTTTGGTGGTGGACGTTGATGAGAATGGTTTCAGATATTGGAGGAGGACTTGGGGTCTGTAAGCAGAGAACAGAAAGTGGAACCAGGACTTCATAACAGGGCGGGTATGGGCTCACTGACTTTTGTATGGGACCAAAGAGTCCACTAGTAGGTGGTTTAGCTAGATCTGGAATAGAAGAAACATGACTTTGCTCATAGACTGTCTGCAATGCCACTGCTTCTTGAAAACTTGATAGCCAGACACTGACAGCACAGAGAACCTGCAACCACATATAAACCTATCTTCAGCGAGTAGCAAGGACGTATAATACTTCTTACCCTAAAGAATGTAATCCAACTATAATACACAACAAACATGTATCTAAAACTGAGACACATGCAATTCAGTCATATGTGGGTATGAGAAAGAGAGGGAGCAAAGTTTTCAGTCAAAAGAGACTGCATCCATTTTCTTATTCATATGTTTGTCTTATATATATATATATATATAAACGTAAGAGCAACTGATTCATCCCAAGGGAGAATACTGCACAAGCCAACCATAACCAGCAGTATAACATTGTGTTATGCCAGTCAAACTTGTTCATTCATGGCCCTTCATCTGACTATGGCCCCAAACATGTGTAAAAGCATCTCCATCACTTATTCCTTAACTAATGAACAAACAAAACTCATTGTGCCTTTTGTGTTCATATAGTCAAAACAACAGCACAAATGCATCTTTACCAGAACATTAAACCATGAGTTAGACACATAGTCAATCCGTCCTATCTACAGCCACACTTCCTGCCAAAAAAATAAATAGCAGCAAAAAAACATGGGAGATTGGGAATGTTCACTGAGATAGCCAGATGCATGAAGACGATCACAGAACATAGAGACAACTATCAGATTCCAAGTGAGAATCCAGTGCATATCACACTCCAAGTAGTTCATTCCTCCAAAAAAAGATAATCCTATTCTAAATTTGGAACAATTAATCGTCAAACAATAATCATTAAACCATGATGCCTTTTTGATAGACAAGCTGCTAAAAAAAACCACAGAACCATACACTGCAAGTTTAAAATTACTTGGAAGAAAAGGTTACCAAAAGAATTGATTTAAGGGAGATGTCTGAAATATATCACCACTACACTACAGGATGAGACATATTTCATAGTCATACCAGTACTACAGTCGAATGACTACAATATATTACCACAATTGTAGACTACAATATATCACCCTACTGAAAATTCCAAAGCAGGCTAGGTAGAATTAATTACAAGCTTACCTTTGAGATGACTAACAGTTTGAAAGCAGTCATAACCCTCTGGTGGCACAGGTATTGCTTCATTGACCAAGAACACTGCTGGATACATCTTTACCTTATGAGAACGTCTTGTATTGTGTAGTTTGAAACATTAAGAATACCAATGCAACTAGAAGTACTGAAATGAAGTTTTAAGATTAGATTAACTGCACCAGGAGTAGAGTATATAGACGTCCTAACGGCGGGTTTTTATTAACCCTTTGGTTCTAAGCTCATACGTTCAGAAAGATTATGGCAAATCCAGCTGTTTTAGGATACACAACCACCACCTCAGATCATATTAATTCAAATTCGAACTTTCTAGTAAGCCTAGTATTGATGGGTCAACTACTGTAACCACTCAAGGTGAGTTGCTTCATCTTTTCAGAAAACAAAGCGCACAACAAACATACCATCTAAAATTTCATTTCACAGCAATGAAGCTAATGATAGATCATGAAATCAAAGTATTATTATTTTTTAATATTAAAAAGCGGAAAAGGGAAAAACAGCAGCAAAAAAATTTTGAAAATACCCAGATAGGACGTGTCTGAGATATCACTCACGGAGAGAAATTGAACATAATGTAGCTCAGAATTCCCATTCTTTTGGCAGCAAAGAAAGGGAAAGAGAAGGCAATGAAAGGAACAAAATTCGAAACAAAACTTAAGATTCACAGTTTTCCAATTGAGGAGAAAATTGAAAAAGCAAGCACAGCTACCTACCACCAAATCTTTTCTTTTCTGGTATTTTCCAACACTTTAGCACCAAGCAGCAGAGGAATTAGAGATATCCAAGTACAAGAAAACCAGAAGAAACAGAAAAGTACCTGAAGATGTTGAACCCATAGAACATAGATTTAGTAGTGAGAAATTGAAAGGGTTCTGGGTCCGAATGGGAAGCCCTAGCAACTGGCGGATCAAGGAATTTTTAAGAGGAAGTGCAACATTTCAAAGCCTACTGTGTCACACAGCAAAAAAATTTACTTTGGAAATTGTCGGTTGTTTAGACAAAAATAACCTGTATAATTGAACTGATACTATTATTATTCATAATTCATGAAAGAAATAACATTTTCTTATTAATTAAAAAAATTAACTGATGAATTTTTTGTTTTTTGTTTTGAAAAACTTTCATGATGCACATTCATGATTTGAATATATTAATTAATTGGATTTACAATATTGTAATGTATATATGAACTAACAAAATTTGCTTGTTATAAATGTGCAATTTATATATTCAGGGAAAAGAAAAAAAAAAAGAACTTGCAATTTATTTCCTTATGTCAAAGATTAAATTAACAAATAATTTCATTAATAATTCAACAGCATTTTTATGTTCAATATGTGCTTTTATATATATCAAAGTGTTTCTAGGTTAAGCCATCAAACTCTAAGAGCACTTCCACCCACAAGAGCTAAGTCTAAGGCAAGGGCAAGTAAGTGCTACTATTTACGTGAATAGTGTCAGCCTTTCATTTGTGGTTCCACCCATGAGAGCTAAGTCTAGGGCAAGTTTAAGGCAAATACTATTCATATGAGATATGAGGAGATGAATTTGTATATAGTTTTTGGTGTGGGAAGTAAAGAATATGCCTAGGTATTTATTTTAAAAAAATTCTGGAATTTTTGGTATTTGTTTTCTATTTGTTTTTTTTGGGTTCGACGTCATTATGACGTCGCGATTGCATCACGCTTGTCTCGGGCTGAATTTGCCCGTGGCTTGCAGGCTCGTGGGACCCAGCTCTTGCGGCCCTGCTTCTGTGGAGCTATTTCCTTCTGTGCTTTTGCAGGTTTTGAAGCAAGGTGGACTCGCCTAATGAACCCTACCTCAAACTAAAGCTGCGGCTGATGTGGTCTTTAATAGAACAAAAATTAAACACGTGTAATGCACACAGGATTTTAAAACATATTAATTGATCTGGTCCAAAACATTCGTTTTGGCTATATCATTAAACATAAAAGTAGATCGTACTTGTTGCTCACTTTCACTCCAAATTCCTTTCCACAAACAGGTTGTGGGCATTCTTGCTCAACCACCCAACCCAAGAGGTCAAGATGACTGACTTCTATGGTATTTTCAGGCTAAGGGAGGCATATGCGCCTCATTGCACCTCTGTGGGTCCACCACTGCTAGCATGCACTCATTGCTTGGGTGTAGTAACTTTGAGGTGGAGGAAACCAGTCAATTTGGAAACCCTAACCGAAGCGAAGGCTGAGCCTACTGAGGTGAGCTTTGAAAGCATGAAAATGGTGGTCTCTCTCTTCCATTGTGTTTACTTATTGTTCGTGGGAGTGGATGAAGTGGACCACGAGCTGTTCTTGGTGCGTCCAGGAGTATGAGCCATTAGATGAAATTGGACCGTGGAGATTAAAACATGGCTTTAGTTAGGTTTCACGTAGAAATGGATAAAACAAAACTCATACACCCACCCTACCCAACCCAACCCGACCTAAACAAAGCAAATCCTCTTCTTCCTCTCTCTTTTTCTCTTCATCTTTTTTTCCTTTTCAAACAAGATGATTCAAACCAAACAGAGAGTAGAATTTTGAGACTAGATGGAATCTAATCAAAATGAGAAAATCAGAGCTTTGAGAAAAATCAATATACAAAATGATAAAAAAGATATATATAATATAAAATTTATATTAGGATTAATTATTACTCTCTAATTTCTCTTATTTAAAATTAGATTTTAGGACCAACCCGGGTGAACTTGGTGGGGAAGAAGGGGAGAGTTTGGCCCACTTTTCCACTATGGTGCCACATCCATGTGCTATTTTTGATACTTCATTGTCAAAGGTAATATCATAGGAGTATTGTTAATATGTTAACTCGCAATTGTACGGGCCAATTAGTAGTATAGCAAGACAAGTACGAGGTCATACCCATGAGGACTGAGAAGTTAAACTTAGTTATGTACTTAGATTACCGAATTCAAGAAAGTAAGAGGTTAAGTCTAAAACAGAATTTAAAGCAAGAGTGATTGTGATTGTTGAACAAATGAAGCAAAATGAAATTTGCAAATGAAAGCAAGTAAACAAGTGCAACAAAGAGTGGTCTTAAGGGCTGGAAAACATATTTGGAGACTAGGGCATTCAATTCACCATAACAATTCAATTCTGGGTTATAAGGATTCAAGTAACAAGTCTAATTCAAATTCAAAGATTGATTCTAGCTAAAGTATGATTAAGCCATGGTGTATGGTCCTAACCTTGTATTCCTAATTCCCTAATTTGATTATCTGTTGTCTAACCTAAAATAAGCATTAGGAATCCATTAAACATAGAAGAACATTTTAAACAACCAAGCATGTATCTAATTCATGTTGTCGAATGTCCATACATACTCTTCCTATTCATAGTTCAATTCGAATTAAAGCATAGTGTCTACTCTTAATTCAAATTAAGATACACAAATCTGAATGGTAGCTAGGTATTCCGATTTAGCATATAGGCAAGGTAGGCACAATGAATAAGAAACATGAATCTTGAATCAATTCACAGTCTGCATAACTAAACCACCAAGCTGACCCTCAGAGAAAGAGGTTTAAGTCACCAACAAAAATGAAGGCTTTTTTGGAAAGGAGGAAAATGTTAGACAAATATCAAGTTTGGAGATACTGAGACAATTGGGAATAGAAGGAATGAAATTGGCATGTATTTTGAAGACACTGTTTGAACTAGTATTTTGAAGACTGTTTGAACTTGTATTTTGAAGTTAATTTGGGATTCCAATATTGTCTAGAAATGTCATTGTCTTTTGGTTGCCTAGATTTGGTGTTGTCTTTTAGTTGCAGCCAGAATTGGCATTCTAATGTTGATATTTTGTTGAACTGGAATTGCCAATGCCAATGTTGATATGAAGTATGTATTTTGAACTAGATGAATGATGTTAATTATAGAATGCTTTGAACTAGCTATGTTTATGTCAATGGTTTTTTTTAATTTTTTTAATTTATAACTCTTAACTATATGATGTGAATGCTTGTTATGATTATAACTACCAATGTTGGATGCTTTTATGTATTAATTATTTGTTCTCTAAATTTGTATTTTGAACTCTAACTCTGTAATGTTAGGTAATTATTTGAGCTCTAAGTAGAAATGTTTTTCTCGAACTTCACCAACTTCATTACTTGGGGTAAAAAAACCAACTTCATTACTTCAACTGTACATTGCGTCTATTTTACATAACATTGCCTAGTCTACTTTACATGCCTCAGCTTGAGGACTTCACAAAAACCACAACAACGTATAAAATAAACAAAGCAACCTAGAGCTTCCTTTCTCTTGCTTGCATACACGCTTAACATCCTGTTCCAATTGTCTCATTCTCCTCAAAAGTCAAGCCATCGCACCTTTCTTACTTGGAGGCATCTCATCATCAACCCAATAGAAAACCTACAGCTGTTATTTCTCTGCTACAAAGACAAGCCAAATTTCATAAATTTCAAACATTAGAAGCAAAAGCGCAACACTATCACACCATCACTTACCCTTGATTTTGAATAGGCAGGGAACCTCCTCATTGGGTTCGATTCAGTCCATGAGGTTTGAAGCCGAGCCACTTTCCCACAGTGGCAACAAGGTGCTACAATGTGGGCCTCTTCTCTAAATGAAGGTTCATGTCTCATCTTCATTTTCAGTTGCAAAAAGGAAGGAGGAATAAGGTTTGAGCTGTGAAGGAATAAGGAAGGAAGGAATAAATATGAAGAAGAAAAAAAAGGCTTCACATAGCCTTTTATTGAAAATCAATAAGCGGGAATGAACGAAATTGGGGATGAAATGGCAGAACAAAAGTGGGAGAAAAGAGGTTAGAGGCTTGGGCGGAGACCACTTCACCACATCGCACACCGTTTGCTAAGAAAAAAAGGGACGTGGATGAAATTCCATTATGCCCATGCCATATCATAAAAAATAAGGGAAATAGCCTAAATGCCACCCATTTCATAATTTAAACTCAAAATACTCCTTCCTAATTTTTGTACAACTACCACCTATAAATATAAAATTATTGTCCATTTATTGTACCTTATATCAGTTTTTCAGAAATTGGCTCTCTAACTCTTCTTCGCTCAATCTCTTTGGCCCTTCTATCTCTCGTGTACCTCTCTCTCTTCGACGCAATCGTTTTCTCCTCAACGGTGGCTGTTCATCCAAGCGTAACTCCATCGCTGACATCCCGAGGTACTCGTTCATAACCCTTTTCTTTGAAATTTGGGGTTTTTGTGAATTTGGTTTATGGTGTATGGATTTGTAAGAAATTGGTTTAGGGTTTTAGTGTTTAGGGGTTGCTCAGAAATTGGGTTTGGGTTTATAGGTTTCTATGAACTGTGTAATAACTCACACCCACTCTCACTCGCTTGCAGGCATTGTTCATAGAATGAGGTGAAAAGAAGAAGGAGAGTAAGGTTCAAGATGATTAGTATGATGAGAAGTTTAGCTGCGAGGCGAATTTGTTTGAGATTTTGATGATGAGAATAGATGGAAGCTTTTTTAGTCAGAGTAATGCCAAGATAAGCAAGGAGGTTGGTGGGCAGATTAGCATTTTCGATGGGTCGGTGACTGGTACCAATTTGGAGTTGCATAATGGGAGTTTGATTGTGCAGAAATGGAGATTTGGGAGTTGGCTTGATGGCATTGATTCAACGGTATGTCAAGTGTTTTTTCCTGGTTGGAATGAATTCTTGTTGGTTTTAAAATGGTTTTGTGATTTGTGGGTTGAGTGTGTTTTGTTTGAATTTTTCAGAAAGACTTACTTGAAGAAGAAACTCAACCCGGACTCACCTTGTTGTCAAGCTAACACATTTGATATTCCTGAGAGACAGTTGGTTTTGATTTGAACTTTTAATTAATGGGTTATTTTGGTTTTAGTTTGATTGATTGGGAGTATGTGAGTTATATTGTTTTCTTTTCTTCTATGAAATGTTGATTGCTTTGTTTTGCGCCTTTGGTAATGCAAATATGGGAATGCTACTCTGGTGGAGAATACAGAGAGAGGATGGCGGGATCTTATTTTCCAGAGGATACGGGCAGTTTTTGGTTTTGGAATTTGAGATACTTGAGTAGGGTTTCTCTTGAAAGTGTAGAATTTAATGATTTTGGAATTATGATTTAGATCTAATGTTTCCTATCAAAACAATTTGTTGAGTCTAATGTTACAATGTTTCACAATGGCATTGATAAATTGCTTGTCTTTAAAATGCGTTGTCAGTTCTCTCTCTATTTCAATAACTGAAAATCATTGTGGAATTTGGTGAGAAAGAGTTGTATTTGGTTTGTCTCATTGGGTTGATTTATCGACTTTTACCATTTTTGTTTCTTTGTCTTTAATCAGATATTTACACTATTCATCATAGGAAAAAAAAAAAAAAGATTTGTTTCTTCTTGCCACTTGAGTGAGAATTGTATTTTCACATATGTCTTGCTTGGAGTTTCTTTTGTCATCTAAATAGGTGCTACGCATTTAGAGTATGTTATTTACTTGTTTCATTGTTAGCAAATGAACATATGTATAATTGTTTATCTTCTTGTTACTTCTCAGCTGTTGATTCATTAATTAACAATGGGGAAAAAGTATTAGAGGGATGAATGCATAATGTTTGCTAGTAAGTCGGAAATTTGGTGCGGGTGTCGAATCCAAATAATTCCTAAATACGCTCGGAGATCAGTTTTAGAACATTAGATTAGAAACATCAAGGCCTTTTAGTGGTAGTGATTGATTAGAAGTTATGTTTCAGTTGCAGATTTTATCAGGGTCTAGGATCTTGTTGAGTAAGAGAAAACTTAGGTTTTGATGTGTTGATGCTCTTTTTGGGAGGTCAACTTAGAGAGTAGGTGATAGTGAATGATGGGTGGGTGAGGACCTTCGCATGTGTATATAAATAAGACTTGAGGCAGCGATAAATATAAAGAAAGCAGGATATACGTTGGTTCACCCTTAATAAATGGGCTACGTCCACTTTAAGTATGTTATCATTATAATAGTGTATGATTACATTTGTACATGGGGTTGGACTTAAATATAAAGATAACAAGTGAGATGCCCAGTCAGTTTCCAGGATCCGTAAATAGTCCCCGGCCCGGGTCTAGCTCTGAGACTTAGATCCTCTTCTAAGTGAGAGAAGTCCCCCCTTCACATGGATACTATTCCCATTTATAGGGAGGTGAAAGTGGGAGGTTTGCATAGAATTTCGATGTGGGACTCTTGCAAGTCGCTGTGGTGGTGACACATGTCTTGGAGATTAGGTTCTGCTGTTTAGGAGCTTTGGCGGTGGGAGCTTTGGGATCAGGGCTTGGGAAGAGGGATCACTTGCCTTTGGTGCTAGTTGCTTGAGGCGAATATGCTCGAGTTGATTATGGTGTAGCAGTAGTCCCCCAAGTTTGGCGGTCAAAAAGTGACTTTTGGGTTGAACTTGAGCTTTTGTGTAATCATGACCGAGCATTCTAGGTTCAATGGAAGTTGTAGAGTGAGTGATCCTAGTCCCCAAGTTGTAAGCTGTATTGCGCCAACACTTGGAATGTATAGTGGTGTGTGAGCTTCTAGTGCTGTAGTAGTCGGGTACTTGGGGCATTTTGCGAGGGGTAGGGCCGGACTGGGCTCTGTGGGTGTGAGCCGCTTCAGTGGGGTCGGGGCCTTGAAGTTTTGGCAAGAGCCATGGGGCAACATATGGCTTATACATATTTTTTTCGGAGGCAAGCACTTTGGTAGGTGTGCAATGGTGGGCCTAGGATATACAAGGCTTGAAATGAGGAAGAGCCCAAGAGCTTGGAAGAATTTGTGAACTTGCTTTCCTTAGTAGTCTTCTTACCGTTTGATGAAGGTCCCAGATGCCACCTTTTATAATTTTTATAATTTTTATAATTTTTATGTTTTTTTAGATTGCCTAAAACTTGCATAATGAGTCCCGGAGGATAAAGCGGCATCACTCTTGCGTTAGGCAAGGGGTTGAAAGCCTCAATTTTTTAGGCTTTGGTTGGTACACATTGAGGAGGATTTTTGTGGGGGGCTTTAATGGGCCTCTTGATGAAACTTGTGTGAGCCTTCATTTTTTTAATGCTCATTGTTGTTTGGCAAGGAGGCTGAGATGATTTGAGGGTGGCTAAGGTCGGTTGTTCAGCGAGTTGTTGCTTGGAGTTAGGCCTTCGACAATTTTTGATTCGAGGCAAGTGACTTTCGTGGCCCTTCCTTGATTGTCCAGTCTGTTGATGCTCAAAGCACGGTTAGGCCAAGATTGAGTCCAACTTAGTGAGGAGGTGTGATGGATGATGAATGAAGGTGAGGACCTTAAACATGTGTGTAAAGACTTGGGCAAGCGTTTATAAATGTAAAGAAGACAAGATATACGTGGTTCACCCTTAATGAATGGGCTACGTCCACGGAGAATTATGTTCTCATTATAATAGTGTATGATTACATTTGTACATGAGGTTGGACCCGAATATAAAGATGACAAGTGAGATGCCCAGGCTAGGGATCTAGAAGAGTCCCCTGACCTAGGGTCTAACTCTGAGACCCGAATCCTCCCTAAGTGGAGAGAGGAAGTCCTCTTTTATAGGTGAGAGGGAGTCTTCACTTCTGTGTAGCTTCCGGATGTGGGACTCTTCTTGTTTTGCTTAGAGTGTGCACTTGTGGTAATGCTTCTTTAGCTAAGGTGATGACCTCTCAAAGCATGGCATGTGGATGATCTAGGCAAGCTAGTTGCTCGGTCAGCCATTTCTGGTACCACAGTGGTAGTCCCAGTTCGCGAGTAAGAAGGTACTTCTTGATTGGGGACTTGTAATTTTAAGTGCACTGGCCCAGCAATACCATAATTCATCCTCCAAGCTGTGTAATGCACTGCCCATAGTCCCCCAAGTCCCCGGGTAAGAAGGACATTAGAGGGAGAAAACTTGGCGCGAGGGTGCCGAAGGAAGGGTTGCGCTAGCGCCAAGGCACTAAAGTTGCATGTTGCAAGCGTGAAGTGGCTAGGCACGAGGGTTCTGAAGGTGACACAAAGCTAGCGTGTCAGCAAGACAATGTAGCTAAACGCGAGGGTGCCGAATCGCACACAAAAGCTCATGCGCGTGTCATGGCAATGTGGCTGGGCACAAATGGTGTCGAATGCGACACAAAGCTTGCGTGTCGCAAGGCAATGTGGCTAGGCACGGGAAGTGCCAAAGGTATAAAACTTTGAGTCATGTGGGTTTCCTTCCATAATTCAGAATCTTCAGCATGATGCCTGCCCAACGGCAGGTGTGACGTCACACGTTGGTGTGGTCATTCAAGGTGGGTTTGGTGCCTTTGATGCCGTCGTGGACTTGCCAACCGACAAGGATGTTGCCGGTTTGGGGCTGTATTGAAGGACGTTGTGCGTGCGTTTGCTACACCTTCGGCACGGAGCCTGCCAAACGGTAGTTGTGACATCACGTTGTTGATGGAATTTGTCGGTCGTTGAAGTTGGATTTGGGCTGTCTCATAGCTTCGGTCGACAGCCTACCGATTGGGAGGTGTGATGTCACACCTGCCGTTCGGCAGGCTCCGTGCCGAAGTAAATTGGGGGGGTGTCGCTCATCAATTAGGGAGGCGGGTTTGAGGTTCTTGTTGACGCCGTCGTAGACTTGGGGGTTCTGCAAATGTCTGGAGATGGTGTGGTTCCATGCGTGGGTCTCACAGCTTCGGACGACGGCCTACCGAACGGAAGGTATGACGTCACATTTCCCATGAGTTTTTGTGGTTTTCTATTTTGCAGAATGCCCATTGATGCTTTATCGACCTGGGCTAGTGTTTTGTGGGAGGGGAGCAAGCATCTAATAGCCGTTACACAGCCCTTGCCATTCGGCAAGGGTGTGTTTGGGGAAAAATTTCGGAAAATAAAGAGCTGGGCCTTCGGGGTGTTTTTAGGTACCTGCAAAGTCCTGGAGCTAGGCTTCAGCAAGGCCAAGAGGTGTGGTGAGCTAGGGTCCGGCTTGCTTGCTTTCCAATTTCCCCTTGCCGAACGGCAAAGGAAGGGCTGAGTTTTCTTGAGGTCTCCGCTTCGTGAGAGCTGGGTGCTGGTTGCCTTTGGGCCGAGACCTTGAGAGCTTTCGCATGGATTGAAGGGCTGGGTTCGAAGGAAGGAGAAGGTGCCGATCGGCAAGAGACGTTCGAACGGAATTTTGGTGAGGTTGCAGACCTTGGGTCGTGGGTTTCCAGTTTCAGCAAGGAGAGAGTCTAGGTGCCTGGTTTTCGCGACGAGTTGGAGCTGGGTCCGTATCCTTGCTGTTTGGTAGTTTGAGCACACATCCTAAGCTTCGGCAGGTTGACTGAGGCATGGGTCACTCCGAGTTGGGCTATCTTTCGAAGGAGGCTTCCTCATATTTTCATCATGGTAAACCCAGCATGAGACTGCCGTTCGGCAGGGGTAATCTTGAAAGAATTCTGTAGTAAGGTCCGAGGGGACGAAGGTAGGTTCGGCAATGGCAGCTTGGGGGAGAATTTTGCTGCCGCTCCAGTCGAGTGGTTTGGGTCTTGCGAAGATTCAGAGCTGAGTCGTCGTCTTGAGTCTGGACCGTGAGTTGTTTCCCCAGCCTCGGTAAGGCTGGTTTGGTGAATTGGTTTTGGCAGCCCTAGCCTTGCCGTTGGGCAAGGCACAACTGGGAACCAATTTTTGTCAGAGATCCATGGTGTTTGACAAGCTTCGGTACCCAATCCTTCCGTGATTTCTTTTGAAGAAGGCTAGACTGCTTGGGATTTCGAGGGAGCTGCTGAGGAATTGGTGCTGGTCTTTCCGCTCGGCAAGGTGTGTTAAAATTATTTGGGAGTCCTCCTTTGGGTCTGAACGGGGCTTGCCGTTCGGCAATTTGTTGAGCTGTGTTCGTGTGACCTTGAAGTCTTGGCTGCTGGGGCAGAGTTAGCAAGAGCCATGCTGTAGTGGTCGGGCCTTTGGAGCTAGGCCTTCGGCAGGTGCTGCGTGGTGTGACTTGGAGGAGCTTGGTGCTTGGTAAGGGGGGGACTTGGTGCTCAGGAATTTGGCACAGCCCACAGCCCTTCGGCAGACTTGGTTTGGTAGGTGCTGTGCAGCGTCCTCTTGGCCATTCTCTGCGAGGCTACCGATCGCCAACCATTGTGGACATTTTTACCGACGACTAAGGTGTAGATCCATCGGGGTGAGGGTGCTGGAATTTTTGCGCACAAGCCTTGCAGAATTCGAGCTCGTCAATCCTCGTTGTGGTTTGGTGAGAGTTGTCTGGAATTGAAAGGGAGGCGGTGCTAGGCTTCAGCAAGGCCACAGGGGTGGTAGGATAATAGCTTTTGCTGGGGATGAAACCACTCTTTTTTTGTTTTTTGGTTTTGTTTTGTTGTTGTTTTTTTTTTTTTTGGGGTGTCTAGATCAATTTGGTGGCTGGGTGAGCATTGAGGCCTGGGATGCGTTGCTTGCAGTCAATGAGTAGTGTTGATTGGTGCAGATACTGGTCAGCATGCATTCTAATAAAAGCCAAGCGAGATGGTCTCTTCGGCAAGATAGAATTTGGTGAGGCCAAGCGGGCTGGGCTTCGACAAGATAGAATTGTGGCATGTGTATAAATCCTTCAGCAAGTCTTAATAAATGGTGAAATACTTTGTGGCATGCGTAGAATTGTGGCAGCCCTTTGTTGATGTTCATTTCGCCATGCACGTGATGCCCTCTTTGTTGTTGACATGCATTGTCCAATATGGTGAAAGGCACGTAAAGGACAAAGAGGAAATATAATAATGGTGCATGGATTACTTTAGTTGTTCTAAGTGATAATGGACAAAGATAAAAAGAAGTCTTATCTTTTTGTAACTTGAGGAGATGTCTTTATATTGAAGGTAGGTCTGCTCCTTTCACCATGCAACGTGGTAACCACATTTGGGTTGATCGGTGGCTGCTCCATGCAAAGCCATGTATGCCACGCATGGTGATACCCTTGGTGTATTTGGAATATTTGGCCACCCATAATTTGAGACTCCTTCAAGGTGACTGAAGGGTGGCTCTGGGCTGAAATGGTGGCTTTCCTTTAGCGAGGAGGGCAGAGGCGGTGTCAAAGGTATCGCTCACGGATAATGATGGGTGTCGAGGGCATCGCACTCGCTTCGCTGTGACGGAGGTGCAGAAGGCATCGCTCGCGCGCTAATTGTGGCGTGGTGCCGTGTAACTGAGCTTGCATATTGCAAGGCTTTGTTAGCGGACGCGAGGTGCCAGAGAGGCAATACAAACTTGGCGCGTGTCGCAGAGCGATGCAGCTAGCACAGTGGATGGTGCTGAAGGCAACTTACGCGGTGTATTAATGGCTAGAGCGCGGGGGTGCGAAGTACAACACAAAAGCTTGCGGTCGCGAAGCGATGTGGCTAAGGCACGCGATGGTGCGAAAGCGACGCACAAGGTAAAGTGGCTAGGCACGGAAGTCAAGTACAACACAAAGCTTGCGATGTCGCGAAGCGATGTGGCTAGGGCGTGGGTGCCTTTGGAGGCATCTCTCGCCTGATGGTGTTTGGAGTGCGAGCACCGCACAAAAGCCTATATGATGAAGATTATAGGTGCCGAAGGAGCACCTCGAGGAAGTGGAGAAATGACATAAGCCTTTTATCAGCAATTCCCCGAGGCGGCGCTAAATCTGTTTGATGCTCAAAACAGTTAGGCCAAGTGAGTCCAACTTAGTGAGGAGGTGTGATGGATGATGAATGAAGGTAGAGGAACCTTAAACATGTGTGTAAAGACAGGCAACTGATAAATGTAAAGAAGACAGATATGCGTAGTTCATACCCTTAATGATGATGGAGCCTACGTCCGGAGAGTTATATTCTCAAATTATAATACAGTGTATGATTACATTTGTGTACGGTAATGAGGTTGGACCCGAATATAAAGATGACAAGTGAGACTGTGGGCAGGATCTAGAAGTCGGGACCTCAGGTCTGCTCTGAGACCCGAATCCTCGTAAGTGGGAGATGACAGTCCTCTTTTATAGGTGAGAGGGAGTCTTCACTTCTTGTAGTTTCACGATGTGACTCTTCTGTTGTTTTGCTTAGAGTTGTGACTTGTGGTATGCTTCTTTATAAGGTGATGGCCTCTCAAAGCATGGCATGTGGATGATCTAGGTGCTAGCTCAGTTACGGTACCACCCCGATCATCTCTCGGACGGTTTGTGAGCACGTGCTGAATCGTTTAGCAACACTAATAATTGGACTTGGGTATTTTGGTAAGTAGGAAGCTAGAGAGTTGGGTCTCTACGAGTTGGAGCACAAGTTGGGCCTAAGTTTCAATTTAGATTGAACTTGGGCTTCTGAAGGTGGGATATCATTTGTGCTGGTTCGACAACATAAGATGTAACAACCCAAACCTAAAATTAATATTTTTTATTAATTTATTTGAAAAAGACTAAAATACCCCATATTGAGATATTTTATTAGTTTAAAAGGTTGACTTTTGATGGGAAGGAATTTGGGTGAGTTTTAGTTGTGCGTTATTAGAGCGCGACGAAACGAGTTCGTCAGACTTATGTGTGATTTACTCAAATCGGAATATGTATGGAAGCGATTATCGATCAAAAGAAGTTCATGGCATGTATACCAGTAAATATTTCGAAGTTCAGTTTTATAAACCCAGATTTTCTGTGGTTTCGGGCAGAGAAGGAGCCAACTTTCTGAGGTGATTTCTCTCAGCTCCGACCCCCGATTCAGGCAATACCAGTGCCAGATGAACCACGAAACTTCCCTCTTCCAACGCCAGCCCTTCGCCGCCATGATCCGCCGCCATAGTCGCCGGAAACAGCCACGAAACAGGCGGCGCTGGACAGTTTTTGACAGAACTTCCAAGCGTTCGTTCTCCGTCGTCCGGCCACCAAATCGGACGAGTGAGGTATGGTTTTCTAGCTATTTTTCATGCTCTAGCTGCTGGTTGGGTAGGATTTCAGAAATTTCTAGCGTAAGTAGCTCGATTTACGAGTTAGGTTTCAGCCGGTTTTCGAGTCACTGTTCTGGCCATTTCCGCCCCACTTTTTGGGTGGTCCAAGAACAAAGTGGCTCCAAATAGAGTGTTTTACCTAGGATAGAGTCTTGAGTCGAGATGTTGAGATTTTCGCGGTTATCGCTGCGTTATGAAACGCTTATGCGCGCGGCCGCCAAACTATGGCGGTGTGCGCGTAGGAGCAGTAAGTTGGGGACCACAGCCGTCCTAAAATGATCTCCTAGTCCTCACGAGCGTAGGATTTCGCGGATCTTAATTCGGATATCGTTTGAACGACGGATCTAGCCTACTGTGCGATTTCCGGGTTCATTATGTTTGAACCGTTTGATCGTAGTTATTTTCAAGTATGTTGATCTAGGTAATTCCAGTGATCGATAGTATTTGACGGATCGTAGAAAACGGAGTCCCGGATACTCAAAATCTCGACCGAGTGGGGTTTCTGATAAAACAAGCAGGTTATAGTCCTAGAGGAAAAATACGTGTGGCCAGATCCCCGTGAAAGGCGTGCACGTAAAGCTTCCATGACCGTAGCGCCACCCGCGAGATAAGGGCCCGTGAGTTTGTGTTATCGCTCCGGGGCATTTTGGTCATTTACGACCCACGAGCACTTCACGTATCGGGATTTACGAGATTGACCGGATTCCAAGTGAAATTTGGGTCAGTCGTTTCAATTAGTCGTCGTGAGCAGTGTTGACTTCTGTAGATAACGCATTACTTGTGCATCCGTATTTTAGTGCTGGACATTATTAGTTATTTTTTCCAATTGTTATTTTATTATGTTATTTTATTGCGTATTGACGTGTGATCGAGAAAGCAGATATATCTTAAGGATTTGAAAACTTTGTTGAGGAAAAAAAAATTATTATACCGTTATTATATGCTTATATTTGAGCGAGGTTTAGCAAGATCAGTATTTAATTATCTCCGCTTATTCATCACCTTTATATTTGTTTATGTGATTAATTGTGTTGTAAGGGTATAATTTTTTTTATTGGAATGATATGTCAGAAGAGTAAGGTGGTTAACCAACTAGCTAAGTAATTGATGCATAGATTCAGAGAGTTGAAAAGGAAGAAATTTACTTAGTTTTCATCGATTTTGGTATGTGTATCTATATATATATGGATATATTTATATCTCATGGAAAACAGCTTTATTTGAAAGTTTATGTAAACACAGATTATGGTTTTCAAACCCATAGATACCCCCCGATGCTGCCTTGAGGACGAGTTATTTTGCTCCCACGAGTTCTGTGGCGCTGAGCCGTGTGTCTGATGTCGTGGTACATATTAAATATGGGCTATTTTGCCCCACGAAGCCGAGGCGCTGATGGTGTAGTGCGAGTGTGCGGCTTGATTGAGAGAGTTGTCTCAAAGAGACCTGCCAGTTTAATCAGTGACGCCTACGGCCCCTCGAGTCTGCTGGGATTCACGGCTCGGTTTCGGTTGACTTTGTGTCAAACCGACCCGCTGCGCCAAATTGTGGATATCGATTCTGCGGCTCGGGTTGATTTTGTATCCTCGAGACCGCTGGGAACCGATGATTGCTCGGAATTGATGGATATCGAAGGTTGACTGATCTGATCTTATAGGGTATGCCTAGGTGGAAAGATTTCGGGTTTGAGATGTTTTAAACTAAATTAAATTTTATGAGCTACACTATTTGCTCTGTATTCACAATTTACAAACATATATATATATATATACACATATATGTTTATTTATAAATCTTAAGTGAGGTCGATATAAAGATATCAGAAATTTATTTTATTTTCTCTTAATCCAGTTTGTTTTAATTTATCTATGATTTTAATTGTTATTATTGATATGGTATTAAATATGTTGCCCTAATGAATCTTATAGTTATCCAGACCCGCAGCGGATCGGGTTTGACCATGTCTCTCGAAGTCCAGGTACTTGTACATTGGCGAGCAATGATGATATATATTCGGTATTTTGGAGAATTATTATTTGATAAGTCATGCATTTGAATAAGATTATGCCAAAGTTAGCATGTTGAATCTGCATATCTTTGTTGATCATGAAGTTGAGATGAATTTTATTAGTGATTGATTTATTGAATTGTTGTGGCCTCGAGGCCAAAATATTGATGCTTGATTATTTGATATGATTTAATGCATGACGATGCAGATGAGTTATATATATATATATCCTTGTCTTCTGAATACAGACTAATATTTTTTGAGAACGCTTCGCTACTTTTATGAGACTCTAATTTTCAATAGTAAATTGTCTTGCGCTTGATTTCAAATTAATTAAGAAGGGCAAATTAGTCTTTGTGCCTACTACGTTAGCAGTGTCCGATACTCAGAGGAAAAAAGGGCTTTAGCTGATTATCGAATATAGCGTGCAGAGTTTTAAGTCTATGAAATTCATAGAATTAGCAGATGTTTTCAGAGTTTTATATTTCGCTAAGCTCAGCAAATATGATTCAGATATAAATGTATGACCCTCAGATTTTATTGATTACCCTATAGATACAGCTTATTGAGATGCAAGTAGTGAGTACAAAGACTAGAGGACGGGCTTGAGAACCCCTAGCAGTATAGGCTTATGCTCTTACCCCCCCTAGTAGAGGGAAAGTAAATTTCGAGACGAAATTTTATAAGGGGGGAAGATTGTAACAACCCAAACCTAAAATTAATATTTAACTATTAATTTATTTGAGAAAGACTAAAATATTTCTAATATTTTATTAGTTTAAAAGTTGACTTTTTGATCGGGAAGGAATTTGGGATTTTAGTTGTAAATTGTGCTACGTAGAGCGCGCGATTTAAACGAGTTCGTAGACTTGTAGTGGACTCAAATCGGAATTTGCAACGAGTTCACGATCGTTAAGTTCAAAGTGGCATAAATGTGAAATATTTGAAGTTCAGTTTTATAAACCAGATTTTTCTGGGTTTGGCAGAAAGCCAACTTTCTGAGGTGATTCTCTTCTCAGCTCCGACCCCCGATTTAGGCAATACCAGTGCCTAAATGAACCACGAGAACTTCCCTCTTCCAACGCCAGCCCTTCGCAGCCGCCATGATCCGCCCGCACATAGTCGCCGGAAACAGCCACGAACGAGCGGCGGATGACTTTTGACAGACTTACTTCCGCTTGCCGCTTCGTTCCTCCGTCGCCCGCCACATCCGTCGGACGAGTGAGGTATGGTTTTTAGCTATTTTTCATGCTCTGGCTGCTCGTTGGGCAGGATTTCAAAATTTCAAAGAAGTAAGGCTCGATTTGAGTTGTTTCAGCCGGTTTTCGAGTCATTGTTCCAGCCATTTCGGCCACTTTTGGGGTTGGTCAAGAACAAGAGTGGCCCAAATAGGGTGTTTACCTAGGATAGGAGTCTTGAGTCGAGATGTTGAGATTTCCTCGTGGCGTGGCGCATCGGCTATGCACTCACGCGCGCCAAACAAACAAGTGTGGCGGCGCGTGCAGGCGAGTAAGCGACCACAACAGTTTAAATGATCTCCTAGTCCTCACGAGCGCGTAGGGATTATGGATCTTAATTGATATCGCTTGAACCCCGAACTGATTCGCCATCGTATGATTTCGTTCATTATGTTTGAACCGCTTGATCGTAGTTATTTTCAAGTATGTTGATCTAGGTAATTCCGGATCGTGATAGTATTTGACGGATCGTGAAACGGAGTCCCTATATCTGTAAATGTCACTAGAGTGGGTTTACAAGAAACAACCGCAAGATAGGTCCTAATAGAGGAAAGAACTACGGTGGCTTGATCCTCGTAAAGGGCATGAGGCAGCCTTATAGCTACTAAAGAGCTACGAGATAGGGCCTGTAGTTTGTGTATCGCCTGTGGCATTTTGGTCATTTACACCCACAGCACTAGGTGCTAGACAGATTCACCCCTTCCAAAGCGCGAAATTAGTGTCGTTTACAAGATCGGCGGCCTGGGGGGCTTTTGTCACCAGGTTGATTTTCTACCGATATGTCGGCCGGGTTCTGTGGTTATACAATGTGAGACTGGGTCTGGGCTTTGATAAGGACCCGACGGAAGAGGAGACTTTATTCGATTGGTTAGAGCTCAGAGCTGGACTAGAGCTTATGTTAGAGAGATTTCCTCTTCTCAATCAAAACTCGATTGAGTAACTGAAGATCAGCTTTGATTGAGAATCAAAACTGATTGTGTAACGGAAGATCAGTTTTGATTCTTTGTAATTATTGTCATTATTATTTCTTGTAATACCAAACAAATCTCCTATATAGCTGTACATTGTAAACAGATTTAAATCAAGGGAAATCATTTTCTACATGGTATTAGCCTAAGTCTAGGATCATTACTTGTCTCCGTATCCCCTCTTTTCTTTCTTCCCTCTTCTTGCCCATGGCTACCTCCTCTTTCTCAACTACTCCCTCCCAAAATACGCTCAATTCACCAAACTTACTGAAACCAATTACCTCACATGGCTTCGGAATCAAACCATACCTTCACGGTGCCAAACTTTGGGGATATGTTGATGGCACCATTCCTGAACCATCTCTCACCACCATGACTACTCGCCACCGACACAACCAAAGACAATCCATTCCTAATCCTCGCACATGAAACGGGTTCACCGTCGACCAACAAATCGTTAGCATCCTCACCACCACTCTAATGTAAAACATTCACAGCTTACCATTGGTTTCGGCACATCAAAGGCAATTTGGGACCGCTTTGAACGCCATTTTTCCCGTAAGTCTATAGCCAACGCAACCAATCTCAAAATGCAACTTCTAGATCTACCAAAGGCACTTAACTGTTGATGAATACTCGCCATGCCAAATCAATTGCGATGCTTTGGTCTCCATTAACAAGCTCGCTTCTTGACGAGGACTTGGTCATCGCCACCTTCATGGTCTTGGCCCCGATTACATCATGCTTCAGACCGCCTCACTCAAAATCCTCCACTACCTCGATTTCACCGAACTACGCCTGACTCTTCTCCTTTGATGCCCAACAACTGCCCCGCCGTTCCCTACGGCCACGCTTCTCTTCAATCACACCAAGCTCTACTCGCCGTGACCATCAGCCATTTCCCACCGGTGGTCGCCCCAACAATGGTCGCCTACGTGGTCGCTACTCCCAAGAGAGAGAAGGCACTCCACAAATACAAAGTTATGCTGCTCTTCTTTCCTATGCAAAAGAACATATGCCTCCATTTGGGCTGCGATTACCGCTTAGGTCTCGCCCCCACACCAAATGGTCTTTTGGCCCCCGACCCCAATGGTGTCCCAATTGTCCTCGTGCCAACATGGTCTCTTCTCAATGTCCACATTGCATTTTTACGCCCACATGTATCCGCTTGTGGAGTACATTATGTCGCCGTGATCAAATTGGTACGGACGGACACAGGTGCAACCCATCACATGACATCCATGCCCCAATAATCCCTCAACCTTATGGTGGACCGCATAATGTATATATGGGTAATGGGACTCAATGCCCGCTTCCCATACCTGGTAATCTTCCCCTTTCATTAGGCTCTTCCAACTTCACTTTACAAAATGTCTTTCGTATTCCATCCATTCGTAAAAATCTCCTATTTGTTGCTCGCTTCACTAAAAGCCTTGTTTTCTTTGTTTTTGCACCGACTTCTATCAAATCTATTGCTTACGTCGGTCGTTTATTGTTTGTAGGCCCTTGTAAAGATGGTCTATATCCGCTCACTCTTGTGCAAATACCTCCACCTCCACAAGCCTCTTGTACTTCGCTCACTCCTCCATCCGCACAATCGCTGGGTCATCAGTAAATCAAATGTCCTAGCACGTCTAGGTCCTACAATCAATTCAAATTGTCTTTCCATTCTTTTTGTCGAGACTGTGCACTAAGCAAGTCTCACCAATTACCTTTTAATTCAATAAAAGACTGCTAGTACTCATTTTCACATTATTCATAGTGATGTTTGGTCCTCATCTACTATTTCATTAGTGGTTTTAAATATTATGTTCTATTCACGGATGATTCTCACGCTATACTTGGATTTACCCCATCGTCATAAAAATGAAGTCCTAACTCATTTTCCAAACTTTGGTTGCCATGATTCAAAATATCTTTCACCAAACCATTAAATTTCTTCAAAGTGACAATGGGACTGAATATGTCAATAATGCCTTTTCTCATTATTGTAAATCCTTGGGAATTCAACAGAGATTTTCTTGCCCTATACACCACAACAAAATGGCCTTGCGGGCCAAATCGCCATATTTCCACAATGACTCGGAGTCTCCTTCTCACTTCTGGTGCTCCACATAATCTTTGGGTCAAAGCTGTTTTAACCAGTGTTTATCTTATTAATCTTCTTCCCACACCCATTCTTAATTGGGACAATCCACATACTCGTCTTTATGGTAGTCCGCCTTCCTATTCCTCTCTTCGCGTTTTTGGTTGTTCTTGTTTTCCTCATCTGGGTCTTTTGTCTCATAAACTTTCGAGTCGTGCATTGAGTGTGTCTTTCTCGTTGCACAGCTTCTCAACACAAAGGTTATAGTTGTTCTAGATCCTACCACCGGTCGTGTTTATATCTCTAGGCATGTTGTCTTTAACGAAACAATTTTTTTCATAAGCAATTTGCAGGTGCACATTTAGTTTCGAGCACTTTGCATTACTGCTCATTGAGTTCACACTTTGTCCCACCCAGACTCAATCTTGACCCATACCACTTCTACTTTGGCCAAAAACCTTGGCTTGCCGAGAATGGCACTCTACTTGTACTACTGTCCATCTCCTCGCGTATCTCAACTAGAGCCACGCGGAAGTAGGTATTGAACTCCCACAATTCCACGGTCAGCTGCCTCGCCTCCTCAAGCCCAGCCACCCCATTCTCACCTGTCGCCGCCGCTGCTCATTACACCCGATTCTCACCTGTGTATCCACTCTCTCCACCCATCTCGCCCTCTGCTGCAATCTCTACAACCGGCTCGTGGGTCTCTGCGTCACACCGGATTTCCGCTGTCATCCCTAACCCCAACCGATCCTCAACCCTTCCCCGCATCACCACCCTCTCTACCCATGAGGACACGGCTACTGCTACAAGACGGTATTGTGCAACCCAAAATTCGCGACATTGCCTGATGGTCACAATATCCCATTGCTCGCGTTTCTCTCACCACATTGAAATCAGAGAGCCTACATGCTACCTCCAAGCCTCTAAACATGCGATATGTATGGAAGCAATGGTTGATGAAATCAATGCTTGCGAAAACAACACTTGGACATTGGTTCCCCCATCTTCATCTCAAAATCTTGTTGGCTGCAAATGGGTATTTATAAAGCACAATTCAGATGGCACTATTGAACGTCACAAAGCGCGACTTAGGCTGAGGCGGGTCTCATCAACAACCAGGTATAGACTACACCGATACCTTTAGCCCCACAGTGATTAAACACGCAACTATTCGGTTGTACAGCCCTCTTGCTCAGTATTCTCGAGGTTAGTCACTTCACAATTGGCCAACGCATATTCTCCATAGCTTTCTTAAAGAAGATGTGTATATGACTCATGGATTCATTGACCCCACGCCATCTTATGTTTGTAAGCTCAACAAGGCCATCTACGCCTCAAGCAAGCTCACGTATAAGTGCAGTTTCACCGCATGACATGCTTCTACTATCAATTGGCTTTGTTCAGAGTTCATTGATTCATCTTTGTTCGTTCACCAACTTCAGGGGTAATACAATTTATTTTCTTCTCTATGTTGATGATATTGTAATCACAGGTAGTGATGATAGAATTTTACAAAGTTTTATTGACGCTTTAAGACGGGGCTTTGACATCAAAGATCTTGGAAATCTACACTACTTTCTTGGTTTACAGGTTACATCTCAAAATAAAGGTGTTCATATTAGTCAACTCAAGTATGCTTATGATCTCCTTCGGAAGCATGATATGCTGCTTAGTAAACCAGTTAGTACTCCAATGTCAGCAAAGGCTATTCTCACTTCTCATGATGGTGACTCTTTTCAATCCTCGCCTTCGAGAATTGTTGGCCTGCGATTTGACAATCACTGCCCCGACATTGCCTCTCACGCCGCAACTTATCGATTCACCATGAGTCGCCCACACCTCATTTGATTGCCGCTGTCGATCCTACCCTACATCAAAGGCTCACTTGACCATGGCTTGTTCTTCGGTCCTCAACACCATCCTACTCTTCTTGCGCGCTATGTCGAATGCCGATCGGGCTGTGCATCTTGTCGCTCAAGCCAGTTATCTTGTTTATCTTGGCACCAACCGTCTCTTGGTGCTCTAAAAGCAACCTACCATTGCTCGCTCCAAAGGTCAACGAGTATCGCTCCCTTTCCCTGGGCTAGTCGTAGTCTACTTGGTTTAGCTTATTTGCTTTATGAACTTGGTGCTAGCATTCAGATTTCCCATTCTCTGCATTGTGACAACCTCGCTACCTACCATGGCTTCTAATCCGTTCCATGCTCGCACTAAACATATTGAACTTGATTATCACTTTGTTCGTGAAAGTCGCACTTGGGAGCCACCGTGTTTGCTTTATCCCTTCAATAGATAGCGTGCACGATCTTCTCACCAAGCCTCTTCAAGCATCGTTCATGTTCTTTCTCTTGCTCGCAAACTTGTTCGTGCAGGCGCCAAGTTTGAGGGAAGGTGTTAAGATTTCCTCTTCTCAATCAAAAGCTGATTGAGTGAACTGAAGATCAGTTTGATTGAGAATCAAAACCTGATTGTGTAATGAGATCTGCTTTTGATTCTTGTAATTATTGTCATATTATTTCTTGTAAATAGCCAAACAAATCTCTATATAGTCTGTGACATTGTAAACAGTGATTTAAATCAAGGGAAATCATTTCTCAATGCCTTAGCCTGATCGGCAAAGAGGTATGTTCGTGATTTACAAACATGCATCTTTCACTTGCCGATTGGCAAGTGTCATGGTCGTAAATTTTTGAATTCTGTTGTACTGCTTACATGTGTTTGTTTGTTTGGCAAAGAGCGAGCTAGGTTCCGTCTAGATTATTTGCTGGTTTTGTGGCATAGCCTTGATTCGCGTTAGCCTACAGTTCACCCATTTCTAGCAAAAGCTGCCGGGTCCTCTCACAATGGCGAGGTTATTCCTCGGAGAGTTTTTCTCAGGCCCTCCTCCGGTCTAGCTGGTGGAAGATTCTTCGGTTAGTTTGTGCAAGGTTTCGAACTCGTGAGTGCCCAAAAAGTTTTCAACTCGGAGTTGTTGAACAGTACTCTTCATGCGCCAAGGAGAGGGGCGAGTGGAAAATCTCCAAGACCTTTTGTGTTCTGTAAGAAATTTGGGATTTGTTGAGTTCGGGAGCTTGACCATGAGGTCTGGTTTAACGTGGCAGATTCGACGGTAAGTGCCCATGCCTTTGATCTTGTAAGAATTTTGGCGTAAGTGAGTCGGGCTTGATCCTGTCCTTTTCGATTTGGCGGTGCAAGAACCGCCGCACTATAATGAGGGTAAGTTATAAGGGGTAAGTTATAAGGGGTTCACTTTATAGTCATTGGATCAATCCAAGGGCTGGGGAGAATTGGGATAAAGTTGTGCAATCGGGTAGGTGAGGAACCCAAACCCGAATTTAATATCCAGCAATGAAGTTGGTCCCAACAAAAAAAAAAAAAGAGGCAAGTTCGAAGTTTGAACAGAAAAAACCCATTGATCTCAAACTCATAGCTGAGAGAAACCGCTAAGCTCTGAGAAACGGTTGAAGGCAACGGGCAACGACGGTTGAAGGCAACGGGCAACGACGGTTGAAGGCAAAGGTTAACGACGGTTGAACGCAACTCCACTATCTAAACCGTGAAAAGTATTTATTTTGAGTGGAAGGAGCAAAGGCGTGATTCTCAAACAAGAAAAAGACGGAGGGAAGGAAGGAGAGAAGTCGATTCGCTGGAAGTGATAGGTTCCATTTGTGGAGCAAAGCCGCACAAAGACCCAACACATACACCTTGCATTGTTCAATAACCAAAGATTTGGTGAGTAATTTATGGAATTTGAGTTTAGGTTAGAGTAACCGTTTTCCCAATTTGTACCATGAATGTTGTTAGATTTGGCATCTCTTCTTGTGCTTCACTTGCATGTTAATTTTTGCTTGGGTATATGTTAAAAAACGAATGAATATAAAGTCAATAACATGTCAATAACATGTCAATAATGATATGAATAAGGTAATGGTGTTGAATTGGAGGAGGCCCTCAAAACCTTCCACATTTGAAGCAGTGCAGAGTGCAGATTATCTCTCTGGAGCTAGAATATATATAATTTTTGAAATAAATATTATTTCCGTTGTTACTAAATTTGCCTGTTAAAAATGAGAACATATAATAATAAACTCATGAATAAAAGTGCAAAGCATTTGAAAAAAGGTTGATCTATGACGATTATGGCTGACTGAAGAAAAAGCTAGAAAGAAAGAAGGATGTGGCAATGGCTTAGCGAGCAGATAGCAGAGCAGATGCTTTGCTTTGCTTCCTTCCACCATCTTTCTCATTTATTTATTTATTTATTTTGTGTTGTGTATGAAATGACAATAATTGTCATGTGTGTGAAGTGCAGAACTTGCCTAGATTGCACTCACACTCACTCATGCATCAACCATTGATTGGAGTTTGGATCCATAAATAAAACACATGCTAGTGCTTGTAATTCAGTAATCATTGCATTAACAGGTATTTGCACAAAATATGTCATATTGCTTTGATGATGTTAAAGCCTGTGATCAGTAATCCCTATGCGCATGTACTTTGTAAAATTTGTAATGTGCTGGTTGACTAGTTGTGTAAATACCAATGTGATTGTGCAAATACGTGGTAGTATATGTGTTCACGTTATTTCATCTTGTATTTCAGGAAATGGGATCCAACGTTGAGCTGGTATGGCTAGAGTCGAGGCATATTCTCACGGTGAACAATCACATGCAAATTCATCCCTAGCTGTAATTCGAGCGAAGTTGAGTGCCGAACAATTAGAACAATTCAAGACATCATGCTTTGGCCATCTTCTGAATATAGATAAGATTCAGTTTAGCGGGCAGATTGTGCATGGGGTTGTGTTGCGTAGAGTAGCGGGGCAGGGTGTGAAAGACTTGGATGGACTGAGTTTCTTAATAGGTGCGACGCTGCTCAGCCACTCGCCAGGATTTCGCTTGATCTCGTCTTTTTGGGGAAGTGCAGAAGTTTCCAGTGGAGAAAGTGATGAAATTAGACTTCAGAAAAGATATTTTATAGACGAAGGAATTACATGTAATGCTTTAGAAGAAGCATTTGTGAGGTGCACAGAGGAAGATGACGCCTACAAGCTAGCTCTTGTTTACTTTGCTGAGTTAGTGGTTTTGGGAAGGGACAAACATTTGAACATCAATCTAAATTACCTGACCCTTGTAGAGGACTTGGATGCGTTCAACAGTTTCCATGGGGTTTGTGTCGCTTGACAAAACCCAAGACAGTCTGTTTTCTGCACCAACAAAGTATGTGAAAAGCTTTGAAAATGAAGAGGGAAGAGGGAAGGGAAATAAGGTAACCGGAACAAGCCGGAGAAATGAGAAGGGCAAGAAGGATAACCATGGTGAAGTGCAAAGGGGTGGCTGAGTTTTAAAGGTTTCACGTATGCTTTCTAGGTACATGGTAATAATGTTCATGTCGTTATGTTTTGTTGACTTTAAAACTTAAATAATAACTTGTGTCCTGTGAATTGTGTAGATTTGGGTATATGAATTAATTCCTAGAATGGTGGACCTGAATTACTGCAAGGTTGTTGATCCGACTCTCCCACGTATTTTGCGATGGAGAACTACTACGTCTGTTCCCGAGATGAGAAAGTTGAACAATTATTTTTTCCAGAGCAAAGAGGTTTGGTTTGCAGCCCTTGGAACTATTTATAAGATTCAATGAAATTATGAAGTAGAATGATTGCATATGACTCTTGTCTGTTTTCTGAAACAATCACTTGGCGCTTATGTCCAAGTGAAGAGGAAATGAGACAACCATATTGAGTTGGCACAGGGTCGCCTCCTGTTGTCTCGGCAGAGTCAATTCCTTCTTCATGTGCTGACCTTGATGAGTTGAACAAGGCGGTAAGCTTGTTGAGGTCCGAGTTGTTTCAAGTAAAGCGGGAAAAGGACGTCCTTGAGTTAAAGGTCATACGGATGGAAAAAATTTTGGGCCACTGTTTAGGTCCTCATTTTGAGCAGGAAGTGAGAAGGGACATAGCTTTACTGAAAGAGAGGACGAATCGTTGTGTCGTGTCACATCTATTTAAGGGATATGAGGAAGTGGATGGCATGCAATGGGATGAAGGGCCAAGTAATAGAAATGAAGGAGAGGAAAATGAAGAGGAGGACATTGAAGGGGGTGAAGGGCCAAATAACAGAAATGAGGGAGAGGACAAGGAAGAGGAGGGGATTGAAAGGGGTGAAGGGGCAAGTAAGACAAATGAGGGAGAGGAAAAGGAAGAGGAGGGGATTGAAGGGGGTGAAGTGCCAAGTAAGAGAAATGAGGGAGAGGAAAAGGAAGAGAAGGGGATTGAAGGAGGTGAAGTGCAAAGAAAACCAAGGGAGGTAGAGGAAGCTCAAAGGAAAAGAAGTGAGGGAGAGCAAGTGAAAATAAAAAGCAGCAAAGGAGAGGAAGCGCAAAGAAAGAGCATTGAGGGAGAGGAAGAACTGCAAAGAAAAAGCAGTGAGGGAGAGGATCCAAAAAAAGGAAGGGCAAGGAAGTGAAAAGACAGAGAAGTGAGGAAAAGGAAGTGCAAAGAAACCAATGTGAGGAAGAGGATGATGAAGTTATGTTGGTTGGCGATGACATTGGCGAGAGCACGGAGGGGACAAAGGTTGAGGTTACTGTCGGGGAAATTGATTTGGATCAACCTACAGCTGTGTTATCTCAGTTGAACGTTTGGTTGAATGATGAAGGTCAAGGTGTGGAACGAGGGGTCCAATTACGGAAGAGGAAGAGGATTATTCCTATGTGGAAGATCGTTGAAGCTAGTGAAGTGGTTAAAAAAAATTTGCCAAAGACAACCGGACTTCGGACGTTAGACCCAATGAAGGCGATTCCGCATGATGATATGGTGAAATTGCTGAAACTTTGTTCGGAATGGCGCCATAACCCAAAGTAAGTCCTTTGTTTTTTGAGATAGAAGGCATGAGTGTATATATTTTTTAATTGTTGTGTTCTAAAACTTTTTTATATTCATAGTTTGGTGATGCAATTTGGCAACGTGGAAGCTGAGATTGAATTCTTCGCTTCCTCACAAAGCCGACGGTTGGCTGAAAGGAGATGTAAGTTTAATTGATTATGCATTTGTTTGAATGTGCATAGATTATGAGATTGACAAGGAAAACATGTGCAGCACATTGATTTGGGCTTGTATCTCATCCTGGCAACAACAGTTGAGGAAGTAGAAATATCGGATTGACAACGACCGATGTATTTTTTATGGTATGTGATGCAGGATGCATAGGACCTAAATTGTTTAGTTTCCTAATTGATTTGTTAGTTTCCTATATTCTTTAGTTTTCCAAATCCTAGTAGGATTTCTAAGTTAGTTTTCCAAATCCTATTAGGATTTCTAAGTTTCCTATTTTATTAGGAATAGGATTTCTGTTTTACCTGGGGATTTTAATTCTATTCTCTCTAGGTTTTAGTTTGCTATAAATACCCCTATGTAGTTCTTTACAATTCAGATTTGAATATTGATTAAACATTCCTTTAAACTCTCTGATTTCTGCCTGCCTTCTACCTTTTCTTCCCTTCAGCTTTTCTTATCTGTTATGTCTTATTGCTCTAAGTGTTTAAACTAACACACCCAGGGCTGTGCTACATCAGTATGGCATAGGCCTTGACCAAGTGCAGTTAATAATTACAAATTATCCATACTTGCTTTGTGGAGTTGTTTAACCATTGATTGTTTTCTATTTCACAGAATCACATCCATACTTGCTTTTCGGATAATAAAAGGAAAAAAGAGCAAGTTGGGTGGAAAATTAGAACCAGTTTAGTGAACGTTGTAAATGGCAAGGTTCCGGCTTGTGGATTGGATTGGCGGAACACGTATAAGGTGTATGTACCTTGTATGTTGCAAAATATAAGCATTGGGTGGCTCTAGAGATTGATCTGATTCAGTGTGAAATCAAAGTCTACGATTCAATGGTTTCACTCATTCCAGATCGAGCTTAAAGGAAGAACTCGGCCCCCTGTCAATTACGATTCCAAATCTTCTGCACACCCTCGACTTTTATGAAGAAGGTGTTTACGCGAACGAGTGCACCCGAGATTGGTGGTGTCCATGGCCAATACATCGTGTGGATGTTCCACAACAGGCTAATGAGTGAGCACAACTTTTTATTTAATTTTATTACTTTAATTTGTCAATTATGTTAGAATGTCATTAGTTGAATTGATCGAGTTCTTGTTTTGCTTCAGAGGCGATTGTGGTATGTTCGTGTTGAAGTACATTGAGCTGTTGAGTGCTGAGATTTCCTTAGCTACTTGCACCTCGCAGAACATGCCATTTTTTCGGTTGAAGTTGGCTGCAGAAATTGCACGGGGAGATGCTTACATGCCATGATATCGGTTGAACTTGGTTTAGGCACATGATGATGAAATAGGTTTTGGGAATGTCAAATTTCAAAGTCATGTAAATACACAATAGAGACCCATGGGTCCTTTTCGAATTCCACCTCTGCTCCTGAATTCTTCTTCGTCTTTCTCAATCTTAGTGTATTTGTGTACAGAAATTTAGATTTAAGTTACTGGACAATAACAATTAGAACCAAAATAGTGGCAAATATTATAGCGGATGCATGCTTTCATTTTGATTAGTGTGATATTACGCTATGTTTATTCTCATATTGTGCGAAATGTATATGGTCAAGCTGGTTGCAGAGCATAGAAAAATGAAGACTCAAATGGAGATTGAGGGTTGAGAGGAGAAAAGTAATCGATCTGTAAATCTATTGCACGTGGGCAATCTAAATGGATAGGCAGATGCGTTTTTGAAGTTAGACACATGCCATTCCCATACATAGAATGTGCATATGGAGTGTAAAGTTTTTTTTGATGTAATGAAACAAACATCGGTGTAATATTGGCCTAACTCCTTGACGACATTTACCTAACCTCAACCAAACTGCATTGAATTGGGATTTGAAGACTGCATATGTGAATTTGGATTTGAAGAATGCATATTCACATAGGGACTGATGGCTTTTTAAGTGTATTACATCATTGCAAAGTGATATGTCATCATTTATCCAAGCCACCATTCCAAATATCAGATCCCAATCTTTAAGCCGTTCAACATGCCTTGACTTAATCGCAATGGGTTGCATCTTAATAAGGTAATTCTGTAAGGGGAATAGGCTGCTATGGCCTCGCCTCCAATATTTTATTCAACCATGCCTCCTTATAGAAACACATGAAAAAATGTCCCTGTGCAATGCTCTAAAACTCCCTATTGGTTCCGCACTGCCTCGGTTTGAATCTCTCTCCTTTATAATCGTTAATAAATTGGTTGATTTTCTTTATTTTATTGGTTTTGGGCAGCTGAGTAACATAACAGAATGTATATTGGTGCATCTATATTGCATGTCTGTTGGGTCTATATTGCTTGTCTATTGCGTGCATATCTTTACATTTATTGCGTCTGTATTGATTTGTATTGCTTACGACGGAAATAAATAACAATACACAGGCAACAGACAAGCAATATACACGCAATAGATATGAAATATACACGCAATAGACATGCAATATACATCAGTCCCCAATTACATCAACCATAAGGAAGTCGTATTGAATAGGAAATTCTACTTAAGTTGTTCTTCCTACGAAAACAAAGAATAAGGACCATTTCCCCCCTTAAATCTAATCTGGAGTCCTACTTTTGCCCCCAATAAACATGCAATATTGAGCAATAACATGCGATATACATGCAGAAACACTCAATCAACTTTCAATAAACCTTCAATATCGGTTCAATAACATGTGAAATACATGCGCTAACAATCATGAAACCTTCACGAAACATGTAAACAATCAATAAACCTTCAATAAACACTCAATATCGGAGTAATAACATGCTAAATACATGCAGCTAATGAACCTTCAATAAAAGTCAATATCATGCGATTTACATGCAGAAACAATCAATAAACAATCTATATACACCAATAATTATGCAATCTTAAAAAAGGTATTGTCTTATTATTGCATCGTATTGGCCCTGTATTGTCATTTTATCGCCTTCGTATGACTTTATTTTTGTAAAGTAAGTCTAGGAAAGTTTTTACTGGGTTTCTGATAAGTAAATGCTTTTGTTTCAAACAATAATTTAAACTCAATGCTAATCCACCTATTTCAATAACAAAAATTACAAATTGGGTTTGAAAAGTCATTGGTGGTGCGTGCAACATGTGTTTTTGGGGAGAACTTTTACAATCCTTGAAACCGTGCACTTAATTGGTCATTAAAAGAACAAATAATATGACAATTGATACAACTAATAAAACTAATACCAAGTCCTTAATGGACTTCAAAGATATTAAGCATCGTAGCATCATACGTGTCACCTTGTCGACCGCTTCAATGAGGTTACATCAACCCATTCAATCCATTGCAACTGGTGGCTCCTAATTGCGGCATCATATATGCAAAATAATTCTGTCAGAGTTAGACCTAGGATTTTTTTCACCCACATACATATTCTGGAAATGAGAACTTACATAGGAGGTTAGACACTTCCAAAATGGCTTCCCTCGATTTTTATCTGATTTTGAAACCCGAAGCACCATTGCAGCTCCACAATACTGACACCTCTTTGTTTGAGCGGGAGATGAAGACGAAGACATGTTGAATCTTATCACTTGTACCTCTTCTCACTCAGATCTTCTCACTAAAACCTCTTCGGACTCATACCTTCTCAGTTATACCCCTTCACTCATAAGTCATAACCCTAAACTTCTCACTCAGCTCTCTCTCATCTCTGCGCCAAATCGAATTATATCCTTCTTTCTCTGTGTGTGGGTGGGTTGGTCACGATCCGACACTGTATCCGAATTGTGACACATTTTACCCGATAAGCGTTTATATACTATTTCACTACCAATTAATCTTACAATTGAGGGGACACTGCTTAAATATATTATTTTCTTTATATTTCATTAAGGCAACTAGTTGGATAAGAACGTCATTTAATAGGGGTAGTGTGGTGGGAAAATGAAAAGTATCTGATGGGACCTTCATCACTAGTCAAGAATCCATCACATTTGTATCAATGAATTTAATGGCGGGAAAAGCCTAACAATGGCTATGGAAATAGGTTATTAATTGACTTTTGACGGTCTGACTCCCTTTGCATTTTGATGACGTTTTCCCTTCACTGCCTTATGTTTTGGGTGTTGAGTTCAGTTTCTTTCAAAATGGTCAACTTGGTAAAACCCCAAGGAAACACCTTTTCAGAAAGCAACCAGAGGCTAAAACAAACCCAAAACCTCAGTATATTCTCATTTCTCCCCTCTTGCAGTCCTCAAATCGCTCCATTCCAAAAATATTTCAATGAATTCCAAACATTACACTACATCGGAGGAAAGAGAAGGAAGCATCTCCATCTGGATGTGCCTCAAGCCTTCATCCCGGAATTAGCTTGGTTTAAAGTGATGTTATACGTGGCAACCAACTCCTCGGAAGATCTCTTTCGATGGCATGTGTGTGCCCATTGTTCAATACGTTGGCAAACACTCCACAAGTGTGGAACACAATTTCAATGGAAAAGTACCAAGACCATCCTAATCTGGTACTATGCCGCAACGCAAGTCCGCATTTCGTGGACCAATGCAGGCTTTGCCGTAACCTCGAGGTGATATTTAGAGAAGCGCTCGACATGTTTTTCAGGCAGGGTAATGTGGAAGCATTGTCTGGGATGCGCGTTGCAGCCACGGCAGGCCATATGGAAGCGTCATATATAGTTGGACTACTTGGCATGTCCGAATTGGTCACCAAAAGATGATGCATTAGAATTTTGTGTTCTTTGAATCAACGAATAACATTGATATGAAAGGAACCAGGATGCTTTGAGACGACGATTGCGGAATTTTTCTTTGGAAGACATATCGTAGATATGTTTCACTATGGGAAGATTAAGTTCAATCAGTGCAGCGCTTGTAACAACAACGATCTGGTGTTTTGTTATTCAGGCTGGCCTAGTGAAGAAAAGATCAATCCTGCCTTCTGGACTTGTTGCAATCGATGCAAATGGCACCGTGAGAGTGTTTTTTGGTTCAAGGTGATGCGTGTCTATGTTGTGCCAGGGAATCCATACCCTTATAATTAGTTGGAGTATGTTTCTACGGTTTTTATGCGTGTCTATGTTCTACAAATGTTGTTTTCTATTTCATGTTTTAATCTATTTTGTCTGGTGTTTGTGCTGTCCTAGCCCGTTTTATATATAAATGTATAATATTTGCTATATAGTGGAATTATTACGACATAATTGACGGCTAAGAATGACATTTTACTGACACAGATATTTTGCACAACTGCAATCTTAATATTTGGTAAACGAAAACGCATGCATGAAGTGAGTATGTGTCTTTTCACCGGTTATTGGGAATGACATTTTCCCACTTAGCATATCCCAAATGATTGGGTTACACGTTTCTTAAGCAAAACTTGAATAGTGAAAGACTTTGAATAATTATTTCCTGATGTTGTAGAATGGATGGCTTGTATATTTCCATTTTATGTTTGAAAACATCCCTTAAACCTAAAAAAGGAAAAACATTAACAAATTGAAGAAGAGAGAAACTGATTAGCACCAGAAATGGTCTATTCACACGGAAAATAAAAATAAAAATAAAAATTTGGAGTAAATATAATTAACAAATGTACAAGCTAACAAGTAATATAACAATAATAATAAAAATAATTTTGGATAAATAATAATAAAATACTAATGTAGCGTAACCATGAAACAGGGAATTCAGGAGGAAGATGAAGTCTCAATGAGGTCGTAGTAATTTTCGGAACATTATTGTGATTTTTGTGTATTTAGTTATGAATTTTCTAAGAAAAGTCATAAAATAATAATTTAGGGTAAAAGTAAGGATGTGGCCATGTTGACTGACGACACTTGTCAAGGGGTGAAAGGTGAGGGGCTGAGATCGCGCCAGTGTCCATTTGGCAATTATTTTGGCTTTTTAGTGCAAAAATCTTTGAAAAAATGCAATAAATAGTAGAAAAATCCTAAAAATGCCCCGAAAAATACTCCGGCCTCCGTGTGACGTTATAAAACGAGGGGAACCCATAGATCATCCATTTCGCAATTAAAAATTCAAAAATGATTTACATAACTCACTTTCCTCTTAACCCTAAGTATATATGTTGTTCACTTTAACAAGTATATTTCCTTAATATTCGTTATATAATTTGTACTAATACAAGAATTAGTTTCCTTTCATATATAAGGATGTAAAATTATCTGTTTTGGTTATAATAATGTACATATATAATAAATGCACCACTACAAGCCATAATTGAATCTGCGCATGCGCCTAGAGCTTTGAAGACGTGAGATAGTCAATAAGTTGTCCATATGCACTGCACCTAGAGTTTTCAACACGTCGGCGGTATTCAATAAGTTGTCCTTCTGACGCCGCATTGGGAATCAGTAATATATTTTCTATCATGTCCAATCGCATAAACATATAATATAAAGAAATAAAGCAATAGTAGGAGATGAACCAGTACAAAAAACAATATATAACTGGTACAAAATAATGCCATAACTTTGTCACAAAACCAGTCACACATGCTTTTCCATAAACCTTACCCTAACATATAATACATAAAGGCAACATTGCATATGATGCAACCATGTCCAAATCTGATACGTGATCACAAAAAAATGGACATGGCAGCAACATATGACTGAAGTAGATGCGCACTTTGCATCGTGTTATCGTAATTAAAGACATGAAAATATGAAGGTTGAAATCTTCTATAGTAGTAAGCATCAAAATAGGTTTGAAGCAGAGCTTAACGAAAATTCCAGTTCCTCTGATTTGCCTCTACTCAAACACGATAACCAAAATGGTTACTTCCCTTGCTGAGTATATTTGTTAACGTCGGAAACGGTAATAGATGACCAATCAAACCCGGGTACGACGAGTTTTGCATAGGACCGGAAGTAGTCGAATCCAGCTTGCATCACACGCTTCTTTGACTCCTTTGCATTAGATGAGTTCTTGTATTTTTGAACAGCTACACTCCGAAGTCGTTTGTGTCTACGCTCATGCCGCAACTCGCCCTATCCAGATTGGCCTCGCTTTGTCATCTTCAATTTGGCCTTCAACAAATTCCAAACGCATTTTGCCCTTTGGATTTCATCACCAAGTTGAAGATGCCTCTCCTTCCAGAAAGCAAGAACTCTTTCAGACTCAAAACTTCCAACAAAATGGTCATTCTGTCTAGGAAAGTGACATTGCTTGTCTGGTGACTCACTTGCGTTTCGAAGGCGGTCTTTGTTTGAAGGGGTGTTTATTACGCCACATCAAACTTGGTTAGTAAATCCATTCAATGGGGAGAGAGTTTCTGTGGAGGAGAGAGTGTCAGTAGATGGAGACAGATTCGGTGGAGGAGTGAGTTTTTTGTGGAGGGAGAATTTTTATGAAGGGGGTGATAGTAATACCAATAAAAAGGGTTCCCGCCAAAAAAAACATTTGGTTGACAATGTATAAATGAAAAAAGGTCTCATACAATCTAAGTTTAATCCTAACTAGTTTGTTTAGTTTGGTTGGGTTCACTAACTAGATGTCACTTCCATTGAGTTTCTTTCAACCACTAACAGTGGTGTAAGGAGAGTGTGAGGTTGACATGCTTGAAAAGCAAAACCTGACACCTCTTTTTTTAAAATTGAAATAAAGTAGATATGTTGACTACACGCAAGCTTTGGTATGTTGGTCTATAAAGCTATGTTCCATTTCTCAAACGAAATTGCATCTGCAATCCTCATCCTCCAAAACAAATAGGATTATTCAAGTATGTCAACCCTTCAGGCGCCAACAACACAATCGAAGATGAAAAATTGGAGTCGCAGGTTCCGTTTCCACGTTGTACTCGCCGACCCCTTCCATTTTCAACATCATTTGGGAGTGAGGGGGACTCCGATGATCCATTAGAGGCAATAGATGCAGTCAGACCAAGCTGGATTATAATTCCGATCTGATCAATTCATGGCACGAGAAATGTGTTGAAGACGAGGCCATTTTGGCTGATCTTAACATTAGAGTGAACAAAGCGTTCTCCCAAAAGAACAAGTACTTGAAGCGAGTCATAAAAGGAAGCTGAAAGCCGAGGAGTTGGATGCAGTAATGAATGATGAAATTAAAGGTTGTTTGATGAACCATATGCGATGCGAAGAGCACCACAGTGAACTGGAGTTGGCATTCAACGAAGGATTCAAAATTCGAGCATTCGCGGCAACTACTCATACAAGTTATAATTGGGACTATGTGTCCCCTGATGCTGTGAGAGAGATACTAGACGATGGTGGTGACATGAATGAGCATAAGCACGTCAAAGCTGCTCGGAAGAAGCCGACCGATACGACTAAGTGATTGCGGCTACAGCTGTTCTGTTGGTTGGGGGTGATCGTGGTATTGCACAAATTAGAACTATATTCCCTTAATGTCATTATCTAATATAAAATAATACAAATATCAGTTTCATTTGCTTCATATATAATTATTGGGACTATGTCTTGCAAGTCATCATGTGTTCCTTCTGTCTAACATTATATTTTGCAACTATGGAAATATTATTCAATAAGCAGTCAATATCACAGCACGTTGGTAATCAGTAAAGCCCCATTATCATGACACGTGAGTCATAAGTAAAATGCCATGTGCTATACATTGTGTAGTGAATGGTTTATGGTTTATGTATATATAATAAAATTCCAAATATTGCTGAATATGTATTTTGTCTAAATCACTGGGGACATGAGTGACCATAAGCATGCGAGACCTGCTAAGAAGAAGCTGACCAATACGACCTAGTGATTGTGGCTACCGTTGTTCAGTTTATTGGGGAGATCGTGGTATTGCTAAGAGGGAGCACATAAAATGCTTTGCAATCAAATTTTCTTTTGTGTGTGGAATTATGAGTAGTTCAAATGTTAGTGTACCCTTTCATATTACCCAACCATTCGAAATGTGATTAGCTGCAATGTACTTTTTTACACGTTGCTTTCTAATCTTTCTGTTCCAACAAAGTGCTTCAAGTATCCTTCAGCTACGAATGTTTGCAAAATCGTGCACCTAATAACCAGTCCAGCTCAGATCTTAATCACCAAGTAAAACACTAGAACATAACATTCGCAAAAAGTGGGTGTGCTACAAATGATGCGTCGAAATCATTATCGTAATGGAAACAATAGCTGGCTGCTGGAAATGCTGCATTAGCCTGTCATATAATCAATAAATCTCTATTCAAACATAATTCACCATAAACTACCCATTTTACAAGGTAAAAGTCATTGCTTCTTCACATAAATCAAAATTTGATGCTTTATCTAATGTCTATGAAAATTTCTAAATAGGGAGAAGACGTAAAATTAACATGTGTCCAAATTTCATGCAAGAATGAAACCAAGCAAATTTTCATTTCAATTATCAATGGACATAGTCGAGCTCATCGGTGGACATGAACAAAAATAATAATAATAAAACTGATCTAGAAAACTTCACCGATCATTAGTCTTCATAATAACCGCTTCAGTATAATAGAAACCTAAATCATTGAGTTGGTCCGTGCATCCTGTAAAATTCACAAATAATGGGTCACTAAGATCTATTGAGTTGATTCATCATTGTTCGACGGTGATGTCCTCGCATAAACATCAAAATGAAGCACATAAGAACTTTACCTATTCAAATTTTAGGTCTTATTATAAATAGTGTTAACATCTTACGGTGTGTTCAAATTTCTTGGGCATTGTCTTCTATCATGACCAATGTGTCCACACTCCCGATGCAGTGTCTAATCCCTCGCTTCATTGCCTTTTCCTTTGCTCCCGTTACTGCGTTTCGACCCTCCATTGCACCTTACTCTCTTAGGGTCTTTCATATATTGTGTTTGAGAGCTGGACCCTCCAACTTCGTTATTACTTGGTCCATCCTTCAACAACTTCAACTTCACCTGCAAACTTTTTAGAGTCTCTGACAGTAGCTCACATCCTTCTTCACACATTAATGCATCCTCAACCACATCCAAGCAAGTCGGGACATTGTACTCCGCTTTATTAAAAGACCAGGATCTGCAGAGTCTTTAATTTCGTTGCCATTTGCATCTGACACCAATCCAAATTTCGCAGTTTTCTTCCACCTCTTCAAAATGTATTTATCGGGCATATATTCAATCTGGTCCTTCGAACAATGCTAGGATGTGCTTGCAAATAATTCCAACAAATTCAAATCTTTGTGCAGCTACACGATGCGTGGTCGAATCTTTGACATATACGACTTCGCCACTCTTGTTTCCCAATTTTTCCTTTCGCTCACATTAAAGACAACTTTAGAAGCATCCTCTGTTTTCAGCTCTAGGAAACATGCTGTACTTTGTATTAGTTCTTGCTCAAACTTTTGAAACATTGTCCTTGTGTACAAGGTAGCCATTTGTTTATTCATTGGCATCGTAGAATACATTGAGCCACTTCAAATGCATCTACGTGATCAGCAACTAACTCTTTTTGACGTTGATGAGAAAGTGCCCTCTCAAATCTTATTATGAAATCCATCAACGAATTTTTCCTTGATATGTATTGCTTGAAGAAACCATGAGAACATTCAGCTCTTTGGCTGCTTGACATTCCAGCGGCAAAAAGTGTCGTATGCGTAGGCTGGAACCCAAGATTCCTTAAATCAAACATTGAACTTAGCCATGGATGGTCAGTCAAACCAGCCTTTGTAACCACAATATTCCATTTTGCATCAAACTCATCCTTATTGTCAGTATCCCATATGGCTTTCTGGAATTCACCCCAATACTCCTTATAAGCAGAATGTGGTAACTTAACAGAGAACTTTGATGTGATGTGCCATATGCAAAGTCGATGAAATGTAGTTCGGGAAGGCTATTGAAATCGCTCTGGCCATTGCCGCATCTTGATCTGTGATGATCGCTTTAGGTTCGCCACCGCATGACTTTCTTAAACTCTCAAACATCCAAATAAACGACTACCGCTTCTTGCTCAAAATGCGCATGCTAGGACAATTGTTTGACCATGGTTATTAACTCCCAACATTGGTGCAAATGTCAAGTCGTATCTATTCATGTTGAATGTGGTATCGAATACAACAACATCTCCATAAAACCCAGACGCTTCGTCTAGAAGTTGCATCTGCCCAAAAACATCGACTAAACCTTATCGCCATCTCCTCAATCTTGAAATAAAAAGCCTCATTTTTTTTCTGTTCAACCATAAAATACTCGGTCACTAGTTCAACATCGTGGTTCCTCACCTTCCCATTCACACTACATTCAAGATTGTACATATCCTTTTGATAAAACCGATTTTATCCATTCCTCCGGATTGCACCTCGAAAAACTTACCTTCTGATTAATGGGAATATTAACCGAACCCAACTGCTTTGTAAGTACTTTTGTAGAATCAAATACGACGGTGTGATCTCAAGAATGCATTCTTCCCGAGGGTGTCATCTTATGATTGTGTCCTCTGCAAAAAGAGAGATGGTATACTTTTGCTCCTATGTGTCTTCACAACCACAATCTTAGCTTTGCAATTGCATCTACTTATTCCTCACTGTCTTTTTCTCTCCCGAGTTTCATCATTCCGTATACACCTTGTTTGCAACATACAAATTCTTTTCTCGAATCTCTTTCTTATTTTTCCCCAAAAGTGGAATGAAGTCGAATACCAAAGCCAGCCAAGAATGCATATCTATTATAGAAATTATAAACGAGGTCAAGCGTAGTCGAACTTCATCCCAACTGCTGGTGTTTCTCATTTCTTACTTCAGGAATGTAAACCTCCCATTAGTCTGTTACAGAGTCATCACTGAGCCCCCTGACATTTTATCCACGATATTATTGATCTACTTATATTACTGCATAGCAAATGTTAATTCATTAATCAATCATTACTGATCACAACTTATCAATGCATTCCACTTACACAAAACATTGCCCAAATTGACACAATACACGATAGCCTAGCTTGTTGGATTCTGATTACACAAAACACAAGCAAAATTTAATAATAGTTACGTCATCTCTTGTGAAATAATCTGGAAAAATAACATTAGAACCAACATGTTCAACTAAGAACTCAAATGTAATTCAAACCAGCAATTACAGAACTTCACCCAATATCCTCTCCAAATGCTTCTAATGCCATTAAGCCTAAGTTTAGGATCTTTTACCTACATTTCATAAATTTCCAATCCCCCTCCAAACAAAAATAATCAACTAAGTATATTGAATATTCATAAGGAAATGACGCATTATTGATAGCAGAGCAAATGACGCATTATTGATGCCACAAATGACAAATTTCTCACCCTCACAAAAAACAAATCAAACCCAACAAAATCAATCCAGCAAGAGTGAACTTACCTCTCAAAGTCAAATGACGCATTATTGATAGCAGAGCAAATGACGCATTATTGATGCCACAAATGACAAATTTCTCACCCTCACAAAAACAAATCAAACCTAACAAAATCAATCCAAAGAAGAGTGAACTTACCTCTCAAAGTCAATCGGGAGTTCCAACTCAGTCACTTCAAAGAATGTGGTGGACATTAGAGAGGATTCTTTCGTAGGGAGACTCCATCTCTACCAAAATCCAGAACAATCGCAGCACGAAAAAGAGATATGCTACTTTGCTTTATCCGAATCTCTTCTCACAACGAAAAAGAGAAGGGGTTTTCACTTCAATCATAGAATCAAACAGGCAATAGCTAGGTAAAAGCCATTAATCATCATACCGAGGATACCATAGATCGCAGCCTCCCAAGGAGCATGACAATGGAGCGATTATAGAGTTTGGGAGCTTTGGATCTTTCTAATTGTGGATTTGCATTACATTAAAAAGAGAGGATTGTGTTCTTGAGTTTTTCACAGAGAGGGAAAAATCTTCAAGCAAGTTGGGTTTCCAAACGGTCAGATTTCAACCTGGTTCTACATGCACTCTTTTAAAACTCACCGCTGGATGAAATCCAACGGCTCTTACATACCCTCAAAAAACCTCTTATAACTTTCCACTCACTATAGAAGCACTCTGCAGTTTGGCTGCACAAACAGCTTTGGCTTTGTGAGCTGGGTTTTGTGAGCCTGCTTTTCATTTTTACGCCCTTGCCGTTTAGCAAGGGTGACCTCTTAGATTTCTTGGGGTATTGGTTTGGCAAAACTTGGGCTTGGGGGAGTGCTAGGGCTATCTTGGCTTCTGATAGAGACTTGGTGATTAGTTGGGCTTCGTAAGTTGGCAACTCGATGGGCTTTGCATCGCAAGGTTGAAGTATTGGCCAAGGAATTTGTGGAGCTGGGCCATTGTAAATTGGTGATCGCTCGTAAAGGAGTGGGCGGCTTGAGACCGCCCCAACCGATAAGGGACTTGGGTCAAGGCTCTATTTAGCTTTCCTCTCAGCTTTAGTTCAACCCTTGCCGCTCGGCAAGGGTATGTTTTTTTTGCTGTGATTTTGAGCTGGGCAGGGCAGTAGTTGTCCGACTCGTGTGGGCAAGAAGGCTGCTTTGGTTTGCTTCTCCATGGGCCTTCAGCTTGTTCTGGCAGGATAAAGACCTGAACCGTTCGTAAGGTTGGAAGCTGGGATTTTAAACTGGAGCTGGGCTCGGAGCTAGGAGTTAGCCCATACTATGGCTGGGATTCTTGCGTGGTTTGGAGCTGAAGTGTTTAGAAAAGACTTGAGGTCGTGGAACGACAAGGCCAGATGTTTGCTTGCCTATTGGTCATATAAGTGTGGGCTCCACTTTTGAATCTTGTGGGCATGCTGGGTCCAATTGGAATTATGCACATCCATTTCCTCCTTATTGGCTTTCATGTTTGATTCCATGGCTTAGGTGAGTGTTTGGAAGCTTGCAAAGTGATGTTGTTGGTGAATTGGGATACTTGGCCATGCAAGCCATGCAAAGTGGCCGAATCTGGACAGCTACTATTCATATGCAATATTCATGAATTATATTGTTGAATGGGATTGTGTAATGAATTATTTAAATATTTCATGCTTTGAATACAATATTTATATTTAAGAAGAGAAATCTTATCTGGAGTAATTTTTCCTTGGCCATGCGCAAGCCATGCATGGTGATATCCTCGGTGCATTTGGGATATTTGGCCACCCATAAATTGAGACTTTTTCAATGTGACTGAAAGGTGGTTCAGGATTACTTTCAACGAAGTGGAGACTATTATTAGACCAAATACCATTGACATATGATATAATAGCAATATTAGGCCAATATACGTGCACTACAGAGGCAATATTAGAGCAATATAAGGACAATACGATAGCAATAGTATTACAATATACATCCAATAGGGTGGCAATATGCATACACTATCTATGCAATACAAAGGCAATATTAAGGCAATATAAATACAATAGAACATCAATATTAAGTGAATCTACATACAATACACACATATCCATTACAGACTACATTTTACACATGCAAAAGAAATCGCCACCGAACCTTAACAATACTATCCTGTGAAGGGAAAACGAAGGCAACAAATGATCCATGTACTCGGGTGAGATGAACTGAAGCAGCACTCACCCTTACTACAAGTCCATCAAAAGATCCATGTCTTTGTCCTTTCTCCTCGCTGCATGCACAAGGCTATGATGAGCCATTCCTTCAGCACCCATATTCAGCACCTCCAAGACACCAGCTACATCAATTTCACTCCAATTGTAGTCTGGTGAGATGACCGAAGCATAATCTCAAAATATTTCGAAGGCATTGTTGAAACATTCAACCATTTCATGGTTATATTCTTCAGATTTTGTGAATTTTTCGACGGCATATTCTTTAGATTCATTGAGGGAGAGAATTACTTTCCTTTTGAATATCAATCGATGTGCAACTCCAACTATCATTTCAAAGGTCAACATCAATTCATGCTAATATAAGGATGGATAACAATTGTCGTGTCCATGAGATTTGAATTCAAGATTACTTTCAGTGAAGTGGAGACTCTGCTATTAGACCAAATGGCCATTGACATACGATATAATAGCAATATTAAGCCAATATATGACACTATAGAGGCAATATTAGAGTAATATAACCACAATACAATAGTAATAGTATTACAATATCACATATAAAAATATAATTATTGTCCACTTATTGCTGATTTTTGATATGTTCAAAAATTTGTTCTCTCTTAGCTCACTCAGCTCTCTCTCGACACATCTCTCTTCTCTTTGGTATCTCTCTATCGCACTCTGTCACTCTTGGCTCTCTCTCTCTCTCTCTCTCTCTCTCTCTCTCTCTCTCTCTCTCTCTCTCTCTCTTTTTGTAGTGCAGCTCTTTCTCTCTCTCTCTAGCTTCGTTCTGTCTCTTTCTCCCTATTCGCTCTCTTTTGGCATGCTTGAAGGGCCAAATACAACAGAAAAGAAAATCCATTCAAGCTTATTGGGGGAAAAAAAACCACGGAGAAATACATGAAATGAAAAACAACTCAGCAATTATTGTGAGATTGTGTACATAAAACTTGGAACAACCAAACCAATTAAAGCTAAGCCATCTCATACGTATACCTACATAAAATAACAGTGTAATGGTCATCTTCTTTAGAATATTGCAATCAACACTTGGTTGAGACCGACCTGCAAAAACAACCGGGTTAAGTATAGAGATAGAGTTTATGAATGGCAGCCTGAATTAAGACCTATGTTAATTTGTAACGCCACCAAGTCGGGTTCATAGTGTCAAATGCAGCTATCTAGCACACAGATATGACAAGCCAAAAGAAAAAAAGCAAAGTAAAAAAGAAAAAAGAGGCATGACATAAATGGGAACCTTAGCAGAAAGCATCAGATATGCATACAAGCAGATTGGCTCCATTACAATGTTCAAGAATGCAAACTCATGCTGTAAAGGATCCCTATTTGACCTCTTTCCCTTCCCCCAATCTCATGGTGTAAATATCCAAAACAGATTACATTTTTATCTTTTTTTTTAATTAAAAAAGAATTTCTGGCCTCAAAGCAAATTACAAAGGAAACAAGTATAACTAACTAGAGCAGCTTCCTCTCCATAAGCCAAACCTCCCAAGAAAGGAACTTCTATGTCTCCACATTGATGATTTTCAGGTCACCTAAGGATTCTACCTTCTCTTTTACAAGTTACTGACCTTTCGATGAAAGCTTATAAGCTACACTCTCAACTATATGAAATTCATCTATAGCATTTGTTGATTTTATGGCAAAAAGAACCTCAGAAACAATTACAGGGCTAATTGGCTCCCTGAGTCATTGGAGTGAGCTTCTCTTTCTGGAGCCTTCCTCTTGCCATAAACATCACTTGGTAGCCTGGCAAAAAGACAGTAGATGTACAACCAACAGAATAAGATAAGTGGAGGAGCTAGGATTCTTAGCATGGAGGGGCCAAAATTTCAATATCACCTCCACATAGATTTTTCATCTTCAACTGGGAGGGCCATCACTAATCTAATTACAGTAATTGTATTGCTATAACATATATTTTATAATAGATTACAAAAGATTAAAAATTAAATGGGAGTGTCAGGGCCATGGCAGGCCTAGCTATGGCTTCGCCACTTAGATAACAATGTTAATTTTCACTTGAGAAACTTGTTTTGCGTCAACTGTAAAACAAGAAATCATAGGAGCAAATAAATTTAAAGTTTCCTTAACAGGGCTGGGTATATTTTGGCTTGCCCATCCTAACCACAATCCATCCCAAAATTTAATTGAGGCCTTTTAGTCTAGATTGTACAGTTGGGCATATTTATTTACTTATATTTTTTATTTATATAAAACCTCGACGATACACGAAGAAATTTGTTGAAATAGATAAAGGATACATGAAGAAAGAGGAACAAAAAGGACAAAACCACTCTAAGAGAAGCTAAATAAGATCATAGCAGAATAAAAGGCTACAAAATCAAGTTTACCTATAGCTAGGGAGCCCTGTAAGGTCCTGTGAAAAGGCAGTAGTTGCAAAAGAAGGAACGAATCCCTCATGTGGGAGCAGATTAGTCCCCCCTCAGTAATCAGCCAAACAATATGACTGTTTATCATAGATGAGTTCTACTCTTTGAAAGAACATCAAGCACATTTGAAAGATACTATAGTTTGACCATATTGAAATTAACATTTGCGTTGTTTACATTAGTTTTCTAGTAGTGATCAATTTTACTCGCATTATGGATAAGTACTATATACTTATTTCACCAGTAATAAACTTTTAACACTTTACTTTACTTCCCTCTACCTCTCCCTAAAATTTTCCATGCTCTGCCACCGCTAAGCAATGGGCTAGGCAACTCGGAAATATTATCTAAATATATTAAGTAGCCTAGGATGCACAAGAAACAATAAGCAACAACAGTTTTGCAGTTTATTTGAAGGTTATTTTGTTAATAAAGACAGAATAGTACCCTAAATGCAGGGTGATGTCAGAATCTCCATTCTCAAATGCAAAATTGTTGACCAAGTCTGGGCTTGTGACACCATGGTTTACAAGGGATTTCTCTTATTCCACCGGATAATATTCCAGATAGGATGGGATTGCACGGTCAGTTTGTGGAAATAAACACCGAAGCTCCTCGACCTACAATATTATCATAATATACAAATCACTCATAGGGAAGTAAATGTCAGAAACTGATCAAATTTTCATTAGCAAGAAGAATGTTGTTTACCTGTCTTCGCAATGTTTCATTCTCAAGTATAGCACGCTGTTCCTGGAGGAAACAAATAGCTGAAAATTAAATACCGAGTAAAATTGTCCGTTTTGTTGATAATAAATAAATAAACTTAGTCTTTTCTATACATACCAGTGTAGATGCAAGGTCATTGTGCAACTTATACTATAAAGCCAAGCTTTTAAAACCAGAACATAAGTATATAAGGAAAAACTTTACATTATAGATTAGTCACTTTCTTCCTTTTCCTGTCACTTTTCATTGTCATATCCCTTCCTCTTTTTATTTTTTCTTTTCTTTTGCTCTAAATCATTGTGATTATCCATACTTCAAAGTAAAAGTAGCTTAATCGAAACAAAATAGTATCTTTAGTAAACTTCAAGAAAAACTGCAGCTTTCATATGCTTGGAGAAATGAATTTTCTTCTTTAGTTCTGTAGAAAGTGATACTTCAAAGCATAAACTATGCAAAGTGCTACTACTACAGCTTTAACTTTAAAAAGACTAAAAAATTGGGTTGTGCTTCCACGTACACTGCACTCTTGATTGCTCTAGTTGCTCCACTAGTAATTGCTCCTGAAATAGTAGAATATATATTCAGGCCTTTCAGATTGCAGGAATTAGTACATGTTACAATCTGCAACATAATCTGACATCTCTACTGAATAACTGAAAGGAAAAAAAATGAAAAAGGAAAATATAATAGAACCTTCCTCTCCTTCACTAACAATAATCCTTCATTTAATTGCTGTTCTAGTTGCTGCAATTCTTTCAAGCTCAAACCAGTCAAGTCCTTACCCAATAGCCTTCTACACAATCAGAAAAAATATTATTATTACATGCAAGGATCTCACAGTATTCCAAAAATGTAAGAATTGAGTAAATCCATATTGATAATGTCAGAAGTTTTTGCTTAAGCCTCATCAAACTAGAAGTTTTTTAATTTGAATTTATGAATTAAGAACTAAAAGCTCATAATATGCAGAAAATGACATACATTCTCCAGAATCGACTTTGAGATCTCTTTCTGCTCCAACAATTTATCGTCCAAACTCTGGACTCTCTGTGTCAGGTGCTTCTTTGTGTTCTGTCCAACATAAGAATGTTTAATACGGTCATTTCAATTGTTAAAATCTCATCAAACAATATAGATAGTTGGGACTTACCCAGACAAAGGTGAACGAAGCCTAGACGTTCTGTGACAAAATGAAGAGTTTGATTTCGTGAGGCTGCACAAGCGAGTGAGAGTGGGTGTGAGTTATTACCCAGTTCATAAAACCCATAAACCCAAACCCAATTTCTGAGCAATCCCTAAACACTAAAACCCTAAACCAATTTCTTACAAATCCATACACCATAAACCAAATTCACAAAAACTCCAAATTTCAAAGAAAATGGTTATGAACAGTACCTCGTGGATGTCAACGATGGAGTTACGCTTGGATGAACAGCCACCGTTGAGGGAGAAAGACGATTGCGTCGAAGGGAGAGAGGTACATGAGGGAGAGAGACGGGCCGAAGAAATAGAGTGAAGAGAGTTAGAGAGAGAAGCCAATTTCTGAAAAACTGATATGGGTACAATAAGTGGACAATAATTTTATATTTATAGGTGGTAGTTGTACAAAAATTAGGAAGGGGTGGTATTTTTAGTTAAAATTATGAAATGGGTGGCATTTTAGGTTATTTCCCAAAAAATAACGAAATTTGGGACAAAGTTGACGTCGGGGGGCAAAGTATGTCACTAAAACACTGCCAAGCTGGGTAAGTAGGCAACTTTAAGTTTGAGGGGCAATGTGAGATTTGATTGTAGTTTCAGGAAGCATTGATGTAAATAAACCTAATTAGAAAATCAGAGCTTTGAGAAACATAATATACAAAATGATAAAAATAAAAAATAAAAATCCTGTAAAATTTGTATTAGGAAATCAATTATTACTTTTGAATTTTACTTATTCAAAATTACATTTTTGAAACTTTATTCTCGAAAATAATGTCATAGGAGTTTGTAAAAAAATTTTGTTGATTTTTTTAATTAATTTTTTTTATGAATTCTTTTGTTTAAAACACAAAAACTAAATAAAAAGACATCTGACGCACACGTATTAACTTTGAGTGCCACTTGTGCGCACACATATTAATGTTAAGAACCACAAATGAAAAAAATAAAAATATATAGGCCTATTTGGTATTCAACTTAAATCCAACTTTTTAAACTCAAAAACAGAATTTGAGTTCAAAACAAAGAAAATATGGTTGGTAGCCCTATTTTTAAAAACTCAAACCCAAGAACAACTAAAAAACACTATAATTATTAAAAACAAAAAATATCTATTTTTTCAGTTTTTTTCTAACAACCCATAAGTTCTCAAATTTTTAAGATTTGAAAACAATTTTCAAGTTGCATACTAAATAAGTTTTTGAATCTTAAAAATAGATTTAAGAACTCCTTGTTTTTAAAAAAATCAAAGTTTTTGAATTCTTTATTTGAATCGTATACCAAACGCCCTCTAAAAAACAAAACCTATGATTTTGTGAATCTAATGACTTTTTTGTTTTTTGGTTTTGTTTTGGCTTTTTATTATTATTTATATTTATATTTTTTAAATTATTTATATGGTGACTGGTCAGAGCTGAGAGTAAAGGACTAGCAAGCACAGAGAAGAAGAGAAGAATGGTCATTGTAGAGCAACCATGAAGAACAACAGCAGCCAAAGCTACAACAGTGAAGAAAACAACTCGAACAAAGATAGTGCTTTCTCAACCCTGGATTCAAGATTCAACCAAACCCTCCGAAATGTTCAAGGGTACCAATCCCTGTTCCCAACAGTTTCTCTTTTTTATTTTCATTTTAAATTTATAGTTTGTTTTCTCCTAATTTATGATTTTGCTCAGATTTGAAAACCCATTGAGCAAAAGCTTCTATCTTATACATGAACTATTAGACTTTCACAATTCGACTGTTTATCTCACACTCGTAAAATATAGCTTGTTTCTCTCCAATTCTACAAGGTGATTGAGAAAATGACTACGGGTTTTGGTGATTTCGATTTATTATGCAAATCAGTAGAAAAAATTCTGTGATTTGTGAGAGTACTGTGCTTAAATTGAATTATTCATTAATACTCTGTTCTGTTTGGTTGATGAGAAAATGGGGACAACAGATGCAATCAGACTATATTAATTTAATTGGTAATTCGCAGTTTGATCGTGCTTATTGTGCTTAGTTTTCTTGTTTACCCATCGTATAGGCGTAACCTTAAATTGATGTCATGTAGCTGAAAATTGGTGACAGTAAATTCGATTATTTCTGGGTTTATTTTCCTGACTAAGAAGTACGTACTTGGGTTTCTCAGATTTACTCATTTGTGTCATTTATTATATTTAGTTTCAGAACTATGGTTCAGTTCTTCAGTAATTTTTGCATTTATTTTGTCCCAGTCCTGCACTTTCCATGAGCTCTGGATTTAGATTTTAGGTACATTTGGTATAATGTTCTATCTGATATCTGCAGTATCAGTAGTTATAGAAGTTCGCATGAATCCTTAATGTGTGTCAAAATTTCTCATAAAACTTTTGGTTGTTATTAGTTTGTGTCACAAAGTGAAGTAACCCAGAGCTCTTTTGATAGCATATCAGGAAGTCTTGTGGTTCTGTTGTGTGCTTCAGTTACTAAATGCCCTTCTGAACAAAACAAATGTGATGTATTGTCCTAAAATTTGCTAAATATCTAATTTTTATGTCTGTCATGGTTTATTTATCATGATTTCTAGGTTGCTCAAAGGGCGTAGTATTCCTGGTAAAGTGTTACTGAGTAGAAGATCAGACCCACTAGATCAGTCAAACATACAAGGGCACTCTCCAAATTATGAAAGGAGCTTCTCATACAATGATGCTGAAACAAGTGATCACATGTCCAAGGACCTAGAGGTTTATTTTGATATATCTTTTCTGTAATAAATTTCCATATCATAGTATTTGCTATAAATTATTAACTGAGAATGTAACAGCTTGGTTTTTACTTCTAACACAGGAAGAAGTGCAGAACCTGAACAAGCCAAGCAATAATGCAAATTCAAATGGCCTAAATTCATCAACCTCAAATATTGAGAATACTTCCAAAGAAGCACAAAAATCCACCATGGGTGCTAGAGCTACTGATTCTGCAAGAATTATAAAGTTCACAAAGGTCCTTTCAGGGACAACAGTCATACTGGGTATAATGACTAAGTCATTACTCTTTCCCCTTTCTTTTCTCCCTCCAATTTGATGAAATTATAGTTATACCAGCAGGGTCGTGCTTGTAACTGTTAGAATATGTTCTGGGTCTTGTTTCTTGCTTAGGAGCTTTACATTTTTGTATAACCCAATCTTCATGATCACCAGCCAACCTCATCATGTGATCTAAATTTGCACACTTGTTATTGTTACTCTTTTGATATATCTATTACCTCCACAAATTTTGTTTGTTGCTAACCAAGCTCTGTATCTTTTATTTCCTTTTACGTTTTCTTTTCAAACATTTAATTTTCTATGGTTTGTGTAGAGAAGTTGCGTGAGTTGGCTTGGAGTGGCATACCACCATATATGCGACCTGATGTATGGAGACTTCTTTTGGTAAGCTCGATGCTTTGATCCTTTTAAGATTAACATTGAAAGTTTTAGAATTTTAGTCATTGGATAGTACTCAACCAAAGAATAGCTGTCATGTTATTTCCCATTGGACTGCTAGAAGGATTTCAAGTGGGGTGGGCATTACATGAATATTATCCACTTTGTATGGCTTGCATATAGTATAATAGGCTTGCAAAGGCATGTCCTTGCAAAGCTCCACAAAAGTGATGAATCCCAAAAAAGCCATTGTTTTTGTGGAAACCTTGTGAGAGGGAGCATTATGGACATAGAAGGTGCAAGGTTCTCCTTTGTATTGCCTTCTGTAGTTCTGTGGTTTTGTTTATTGCAACCATCCATGCCTGCAGCTAGGTCAGGGTTGTCAAGTGCACCCTGGGTGTCCATTGTAACGCCCATGCTTTGAACTTGAGGTTTTTTTTTTTTTTTTTCACTTTTTCTAGAAACCTTTTATTTCTGTTTATTAATATATATTTTTGTTTTATTCTTTTTGGTAATTGAAATGGAAGTTCTAGAGAATTTGTTCAAGATAGTATCATTTCCTATAAAAGGAGTTTATTTTTATCAGCCATTTTAATAACCTGGGATTTTTTTAATCTGGTAAACATTGTTGCTTGTTTGAAATTAAACATGAACTGACAACAGGGATATGCACCACCTAATTCAGATAGAAGGGGGGGAGTTCTGAAAAGGAAGCGCCTTGAGTATCTTGACTGTGTTTCCCAGTATTATGACATTCCAGATACTGAGCGTTCAGATGATGAGATAAACATGCTTCGCCAGGTGTTTTAAATTTTACCCACAATGCCTACCTGCTTAGTGTAATTTGTGCTTCGTGATTTATGACAATTGCTTTTTTATCCTTTTTAGATTGCTGTCGATTGCCCAAGAACTGTGCCAGATGTATCTTTTTTTCAGCAAGCTCAAGTCCAGAAATCCTTGGAACGCATCCTTTACACATGGTTAAAATACTATACCTGTCCTTGTTTATTTTTTTGGATGCCTTATGTGTTCATGTCAGGAAGAGAGAAATATTGCATTAATGTGGAAATTTTTTTTTGGGTTAACTTAACAGGACTTGCCAACCCTTCCCCCCCAAAACAAAACAAAATTCCTTGATACTTCTCCAACAGATTTACCAGTTTTGATATGTTTGGCCTATGTCTTTTATGTTTTTGTCCAATTGTCTTAGTTGTTGTGTTCATCCAAAGGCCTTTGGTTCATTAAACACTTGGGTAATTTGCAATGTATTCTCTACACTATATTTTTGCAACTTGATTGTATTGAAACCGTACATTTAGAGAGCTGGGAAACATGGGGCCTGATTCTCAACATGTCAGTTAACTGAACATACATGTACGTACATCTGCACTACTATTGAATCTTATGATCAGGATGTTTTAAGGTTCTAGTTTTATTCCATCGGTTTTGGATGGTAAGTGTTTTCCTTAGATGTGGACCATACGTTGACAGAGTGAGTCATAATGTTTACTTATCAAAGTGACAAGATTATGCCAATACTTATTATGCTAGCATGACTAGTTGGGTAAGCAGTTTTCGGGTTCCAGTAATGTAGCTTTTAAAAATTTGATTGAGATATGGAGCATGGTTTCAAGATGCCACCATTTTGAGTTATTTGTTTCTCAAATTATGTAGTTCTTATGATTATTAGGATGTCTTTTCAAGTTGCTTTTCCTAATGTCTTTCAGGGCCATTAGACATCCTGCAAGTGGATATGTTCAGGGAATAAATGACCTTGTTACTCCCTTTCTAGTCGTTTTCTTATCAGAATACTTAGAAGGGAGTGTGGATAGTTGGTCATTCTCTGATCTGTCTCCTGATAAAATATCTAACATAGAGGCTGATTGCTATTGGTGCCTATCAAAGTTACTTGATGGTATGCAAGACCATTACACATTTGCCCAGCCGGGAATCCAGAGGCTTGTGTTTAAGCTAAAGGAAGTGGTCAGGCGGATTGATGGTAACCCCCATTTCTCTGTTTTTAGTTTCTCTTTCTTGCACCTTTTTTTCTGCATGAACTGATACTTAAATTTTGTATGGACTTGCAAGATGCATTTTCATTAATTTTGCTGAATAGTTCCCTAAATTATTTGTAGAATTAAATATTTTCCTCTGTCATAGTTTTCAATATGGAAGTCTCATTGCTTTTCTTTATGCATATGAGGACTTACGAATAACCAGTGGCAAATGAGAGAGCCAAGGCAAAAGGCTCCAATTCCTAACTTGAGAAAGAGTTGGTTGTGTTGCTGGGGTGTAGGTTATGTTGTCAATAGAGAGTAATTAAAGGGTGGTAGAGTGGTCTAGAGATGGTTATGGCAGGCATGACTTCACATATGTAGGATTTAGCTGGCTAAAGAGTGAAGCATTCTGAACATATAGGAATTCATGAAAGGAAATTCAGTACTAAAATGTTGCTTCTATATTATTATTTATTTTGAAAACTTAAACTGCCAAAGTGTGAAAATCAAGAACTGTTTAGGGAAATTCTGAGCACTATTGGGTAATCCTGTTTGAGGGAAATTCAGTACTTGCAAAGAAGTGAAAGAATGTATATTGGAATAACCCCGTTTACTCATTTCCCTAAACAGTTTCAGCGAAAGACACAAAGCCCACAGGATACTTTAAGAAAATTGATCCACAGTCCTTTAAACACATTATTCACCATTGAGGGTAGAGGCATGCATCAGGCTAAATTTGGGGTTGGCTATTATATGTTATAAAGATTTTGAGGTAATTTTCTTTGCATTTACTGTTTTTCCAATTCTCCACCTGATGCAATAAAATTTTGGTACACATTTTTATCATAGCAAGGAGGATTCTTTAATCGGTAAATGTGAATTCTTGAAAGTATATTTCTAGGGATGTTTCTTATTTAGAAGAGAAACCTGTCAAAGTTTTACAATTATCCTTCATGTGTATACTTACGCGATTTATTCTTACTGTACTAGAACCGGTATCTACACACATGGAGGAGCAAGGGCTAGAATTTCTTCAATTTGCTTTCCGCTGGTTCAACTGTCTTTTAATACGTGAGGTGTAATCCTAAATATCTTTTCTGCATACATTTCTGTAGATTTCCCTGTTTTAACGATATTCATATATTATGGACAATGTCACCCTAAGGTTATTGGGTAGCTGAGAATGTTTCTAAGTGAAATTTGGTCACAACGTTGTGGTTTTGTCATTTATTGCAAAGCTAATGGCAATTTTTTCTTTATCCTGCTCAGATTCCTTTCCATCTTATTACTCGCCTATGGGATACTTATCTTGCTGAAGGAGATGCATTGCCAGACTTCCTTGCGTATATATTTGCCAGTTTTCTTTTAACGGTAAGATAGAAATTCTTGCCTTTGAAAGGATATAATTTCCTTGGTTACATGTTTGGATGTATTAGCTGTGGTAAGAAAATGCATCTGTTGATTTATTTGTGCATTAACAATGTGTTTTCTTTGCCTTCGGGAAATTATGGGGGGTCTAAGCTAATATGTTTGACATACCTTTCTCAGCTTTGGTTATGGAAGAAATCTATTATAATGCTTTGACACCTTATAGATTGTTTCAAAGATTTTTCTGAATAGCATTCATGGCATCCAACTTGTTCAAAACTGAAGAAATATACCGCGCACTACTTTCCATTAACAGAAATAGTGGGTGCATTCTTGCTTATCATTGAAGTGACCATTTTGGTGCTCTTCTTTCTTTTTCTTTTTCCTTTTTCAAGTTTCTTTCATATCTAGAATCTGGGAATGGTTATGTGTGGAACAAAAACGTCAGGCCCCACAAATTGCCAATTTCATGCAATACCATGCATGATGTTTTTAATGGTGACTGGGAGGCTCAGGGAAGGTCTCCTTTTATTGGCTTTTCTGCTAATTTTCCTGGCCCATGTTCGCCTTCTCTCCAGATTGTCTCTGCACGTATATACTATGCTTATGCAGTGGGTGCAACAACTTATTTCTTTCTATACTACATTTGTTGTGCTTGGGTTAATTTGACTCCAGAGAATCTGAATGGATAATTCTGTATTCTCTGGTTTTGTGTATTATGTATGAGGAATGACTGCCTTTCTGTTATTGCGTGGTCAGCTGAAATTGCTTGTTTTTTCTTTTTGGTTGCTCAATGAAGTGGATGTTAATAACTTAAAAGCACTATTATTTGATTCAGTGGTCAGATAAGCTTCAGAAGCTTGATTTCCAGGAGTTGGTTATGTTTCTTCAACACCTTCCAACTAATAACTGGACTCACCAAGAGCTAGAGATGGTGCTTTCAAGAGCTTTCATGTGGCACAGTATGTTCAATAGCTCTCCTAGCCATTTAGCCAACTAAAAAGGAATTTGTAATATCTATTAGCGGCTTTGTAATTTGTTTGTTTGCTTGTTTTTTTCTTCTTCATTTAGTTGTCCCTTTTTCTGATCTTAATTTGGTTTTATTACAATGGTTTCTGTTATGGTGGAGGGCCTTGCCCATATAGTATCAGGTGTCTAATATTTGTATTTTCAAGCATTTCGTTGTAGAATTTGGCTTTGATCAGTGGAGGAAAAAGAAAAATGATGTATTATTATGTACTCTTCTTTCTTTGAATGGAGCTGATGGAATTTGTGACCCAATGCTTTCTATAAATGTTAATAAACTGCCTGCAAAACCCGATACAATCCCTTGTGCACCCAGCACGCTAGTGGCTGGGTTTGCTTTTTTCTCCGCAGACCTATGAGACTCAAAATCTAAAGGGCTTAAGTGCACTCCCTTCATAATTCCTTCTTGAAATCTTTAAAATACAATAACAGATCCGTTAAAAAGAAAGCGAGAGCGAGAAGAAGAAGAAGGAATACAAAAAATAATAAAATAAAAACCTCCTCTTGCCTATAACCTCAGATTCCATATAACAAACAAAACTTAATTTGCTGATTACCAGTTATGTTCAGTCAATTTGTCACTGAATAGGTGGGAGAGGAAGGAGAGGAATGGCATGCAATATTGCCATATATGATACATCCAAATTGTCTTCGTTTGCTTTACTGGGATGACAAGCATGCAATATTTCCATAATCCGAATTTATTGCACAACCATATGTAATGAACAAGATATATAATCACAAAATTGTTCTGCTAGGAGTTTGTACTCTATAGATCTTAAATCAATTTTCCCTAGTACGAATGCAATAGCCCAAGGCTTCTATGCTGCCTTGTGATAAATTACAAAAAACAATTTGTTAAACCATTTTCTCTAGTTCCTCACATGAGCATTACTAAGGTCAGTGGTTCACAATGCATCAACGACTAGGAATTCGTCCACAAGCACGCGAGCAAACGACTGACCTACCATCTTTCTGTACTAGTAATACCACTGTCAACGGACCCGATATTTGCAGTCCCAAGAGTGGGAAATTATCAAACAAGATTGAGCGATCTCGTCCTCTGCAGTAATAAATTAATAATAAACAGAGCAGTCAGATACTTAAAATGTAAAATTCTAAATAGATGAATGAACTAAATTTCATAGGAAATGCATTTAAAGTGTCATATGCTCCTTAAATATTTCCACATTTTTCATACTAAAATGAACAAAATGTAAGAAGCACAAATTTATCCAGTTAAAGCTAGATTCTACTGGGGCTCTATTTGAAGAATTTTTCCATGGTCATGGATTTACACACTGATCAGAAGTATGTCTCCTATAAAGAGAAAACATAAAACTAATTGTATCATTGATAGATATGTTTCTAATGATAGGCAGCCAAATATAAGATTAACAACTTCCAATGACGTTTAAAATTGCTCACATTCCACTTTGAAAAATGCTAAGAGATGGCCTTACCCTACTTTTAACCAACATGACATCCACAACAACTAGTTTCCCTAACATAGATCACATGAGTGAGGAAATCAAGTACGCACCAAACCCTTTGTTTACTTTACCTCCTTTTATAACATGCTTGTACTAGGATTTCTTTAGAACCAAGGAATCAAAATTCTTTGCAAGGAACTAGAGTGACTTTATACATTGGATACATTGATACTAGAAGCCAGGAATATAATGTTATTGCAGTATACAGCCTACTTCATCTGTGATGTACTCAGCCTCTGTGCGTCCCAAGATTTACAGTTGAAATGGTAATAGAAAGTGATTAAAAAAAACATTTACTGCAGAACACTAAATATGAACTTGATTGGCCTCAGGCCTGCATTTCCAGATGATGAAGGCATGACATTTTATTATTAAAGAAGGAGATTACAAGAAAATAACTATCACAAATCACTGCAGACACCCTTAACAACAGACGATTCTATCTCATTAACCCCAAAACAACATATTCATATATTATGGACAAGGTCAGAACATAAATATTTGAACACTTACATGTTTTCTTGCAGCTTCTTCAAAGAATTTCTCAGGAGAATCTACATATTCAGCACAATCTTTCTTTACGTGAGCCGCCAATTCTTCTTCTCCAACCTTCTCAAGGTTTCTAATCAATATTGTAAACGTTAATTTATCTGGCACACAACCTGATGCCTTCATCAGCTCATATGTTTCCATTGCCTTTTCGGTCATACCCACTTGTATATAAGCTCCAATCATCTCAGTAAAAGCCCTAGTGTCATATTCTAATCCTTCTTCCTTTAATCCAGAGAAAAGCTCTTCAGCCATTTCAATCAGTTTGTTCTTTCCCAACAATAGGATCATGCTACAGTATAATGATAGATCTGGCTTATACCATACTTCCTCCCGAACAAATTTGAAGACCTAAAGCCTGATTCCCGTTCAGATAACATATAACATCTCAAGTTGAAAATAACAATATTCAACTATTATCATAGAAAACACTATGATTAAAGTAGTTGACAACTTAGAGCTTGCTTTGTGACCATTTTGTTTTTAGTTTGCATTTTTTTGTTAGAGATGGAAGGAATGGTGGGAGGATGTGAAAGAAATGCTTGTGAAATGGTGTGTAAGATGAAAACTGAAAACTAAAAACTGAAATAAAAATATATAAATTTAAGTTGTTTTCATTTTCAAGTTTTTGTTTCCTACATTCTCCTTTATTTTCTCAATCCTCCTTCGCACCACCCCCCTTCATGTCTCATTGCTTCATACATTTCCCCTCTATCTCTAGCCAAAAAATGGAAACTAAAAACGAAATGATCACAGAAGGAACCCTTAGTTTTACAGTTTTCATAACTGGAGTCAGAAATTCTGAAACTTACAAACCAGCCGTTACAGGATTGTTAATTGTATAGAACTACAATTTAATTACATCATGCACTCTTCAGACTAACTAAACATTCCAACCTGGTTGAATGAGCAGCCAGAATTGGCAGCAAAGGGCTTGTTTCTTATTCATGCCTCAAAAAAAACTATGTGACTGTTGTAAGTTACATTAAGAAAATCTGAAGCTGTGAAAGTGGCAAAAAGCAGGAGATAAACCATTTTTCTCATTTATTTCATTTATTTCATCCCAAATTAAGTAGTAAAATAAGGACTTTGAATTATAATCAGCACCGTAACCAGAAAAGCATTGCATTATTCAAATTAGAAAAAGTAAGAAAATTTCATCTTCCTTTTTCTTTCAGAATCATTTAGAAAGCACTTATGGCTTAATAACTTTTGATATTCTTTAGAATATCCTAAGCAGAATGAAAAAGATACATCCTTCCTTTGACAACAAAACTATCCATCACGTAATTCAAATCCTTATGAACAGACTAATATATCCAAATATATACTCACAACAATCAACATTCAGTTATTCATATCTGATCACAAAACCAAAGTTCATTGAACTTCAGAATAAAAAGTCACTTGCTGGTGTGAAGAAATCCATAAATTCCATGTACTTGGACTTGTGGTCATAATTTTCTCAAATTTACTTTTAGTGCCGCTGAGAGCATACCCTCTCCCTTATTTCCCAAACCCCAAAAGCCAAAAAGATAATCAAACATGCTCTTGATGATTTGGTATCCTGTTTAGTCGTTTATGCACAACAATAACAATCCAAATTGTAAAGGATAATTTTGCCAAACGTTTTCTTTTATAAATTTTCTAAACATGGCGCAAGAGAGATGATGACCAAAGGGAAGAACCCTAACCTTGAGCGCTAATTCCACTTCATTTTGTCTCTGCAACTCAGCCAAGGCGTCTAACAAGTCAGCTTTCAAGAGCCTGGAGAGCCTACCGCCCATAACCTGCTCGAGCTTTGATGGGTTTGATTTGGAAAGCTTTAGAGACTGAACTGCCTGAATGGCTTCAGTTGAGAGCACCCTTGACCTCCATAAAGGCTTTCTTGGTCCCCCTCTGAGGCCACAGACGATGTGGCTTGGGGTTGAAGAAGAAGAAGGTAACGCCAAACGATAGCGTAGGTGGGGTTCTGGGTAGTTTTGCTTGAAACCCAGTTGAGGAATATGGAATTTGATAGAACCCATGAGAGCTTCCATGGAAGGTGTTGTACTCCTGTAGACTGTGGAGCGAGGTCGAAGAGGTTTAAGAAACCTTCCATCCAAACTCCAAGAGAAAAACTTGGTTGCAACTTGGTTTTTATTTTTGGTTATTTGCTATCCTGGCTAATAATACAGTGAAAATGTTATCACACGTGTCATAATTTAATTGGTTTGAATAGTAAAATGCAGTGTTTCTCAAACTTCCAAAGGGCAACACCACTAACAACCAAACCCAAGAAATTTGGTTTTTCACCTCCATAAAAATAATAATAATAATATGCTACTCTTACAACATTTTCATATCACAATTAAAAGTGTCAATAAATTATAAAAGAAAAAAATATTAAATTAATGAATAAATGTTACTTTTACCACATTTGTATATCACATTCTCATAACATCTTATGTGATAGATGTGGTATACAAATATGGTAAGAGTAGATTTACTAAAAAAATAAAAGTTAATTCCAATTTTCGTTTTCAGTGTTTGACATTCATTGCAATTTAAAAGATAAGTTCAAATTTCTTTCTAATTCCCTTATAATCATGTGATGAGATATGTAAACATTTATTCTAGACAGAATCTTGGATGGGAATTGAATTGCAATGGATATCGAACTTATAGAAGCTGTCTTGTGGCTCAAATGGTTAACAACATTTACACATGCATCTGAAGTCTTGGATTCGATTCGCTCCTCCCAAATATCGAAGGTATTAAAACAAAGACAAATAAGAAAACAAAGAGTGACTCTTTCAAATAAATTTTCTTTTATTATTATTATAATTCAGAAAAATGCTGATTAACATAAAAAATCAACAAATAAATAAAGAAACTCATAAAATATTGAACTATAAAGTTTTAGAAGGGAATTTAATGAGTGATTATAGTATATTACGATAGTACGATCACATGTTACATGTCGTACTATCACATGTTACATCTTATACACGTATTATAATATAAGTTGATATTTATTGAACTATTCCTTAAAAGAGGGAAAAATAAATCATATCGTCCACCCATATTATAATACATGTACAATATATATCGCGTGACCATACTACTATAGCATTTTATAATTTATCGAAATTGAATTTGCAATAAATATCAAACTAATCAATAACATCTGAATCAAAGTGTAAAATCCCACAAAGAAGAGGGAAAAAATGTGGACCTTTTCCAAGAATATATACCAGCAAATAAATAGATAAACTCATAAAATACCTACACACTATCCGTTGGGGCCTCAAAACGTGAAGCCCAACGCTGCGCGCATAAAACCAGAGGGGAAGGAGAGATGGGAATCTCAAGCTCAAAGCGAGTGAAGTCGTCGCTCTCCAACTCGGCCGCGTTCGACTCAGCTTGCGACTCGGCCTTCACACACTGCCTTTCGCTCACCGAGCACGCTTTCCAAGGCGTCTTCCCCTACCAGCTCTCCACAGCCTCCAACCACCTCCACGAAACGCTGCGCACCGTCCACCCCAACCCCCTCATCCTCAAATGGGTCCCATCTCCGCCGACTCGCTCCCGGGTCAACTCGGCCCTCGAGGCCGTGACTCGCTCTCCGCGGGCCCAGACAATCGGGCCGGCCGAGTTCAAGCAGTGGGCGGTGGAGCTCTTCGCCGGAGCTGTGGTGGAGAACGCCAGGAAGGCGGTGATGTGGCGCGTTCCGATTGGCGTGGCTGGGATTGCTGGGGTTGGGGCCGTGACGAGGTCCGGGAAGGAGTTGATTGGGACGGCGATTGGGGTGTACGCGCTTGGCGTTGCGACTTCGATTTCTCTGAGTTTGTCTGGGTAGGGGATGAGAATGGGAGACTGTAGCGGTGGGTGAGAAGTAGTAAAAACGAAGTTTCCAGTAACTTTTTGTAATGCAAATGGTTTATGCTAATTAGTATTTTAAATATCGTAGTTTCTTCTTACGATATCTAATTTCTTGTGCTTTGTTTGTACACTAATCTAATTCTTTTTTGTTATGCAACCATAAATCATAACACATGATATCCAAGTTATATTTCTTGTGGAGGAACCAACAAATGTACGAGGGGATCAAATCGGCCGAACTTCGGAATCCGAAACCCAAGTAATTGTTTGATTGAATTGCTAAATCAAGTAATCAAAGATCAACATATATTTCTAATCTTTTTTCTGCATCATCATCAGGTAATGGCCGCAACCTTCAAGATCAACATATGTTGTTGATAGGGGTGCTTGATGTTTGTGGCTCATCTGTTAGACTGAGTGAAGATAATGGTTTTGAAAGAACCTCCACAGGATCAGCCTCATGGGAGCTGCTCGAATCCACCTGCAATCTAATCGGAACTGCGTCTCTGAACCATGTCTATAGAATACTTTCAATCAATCAGCTTCAGCACAAATGTACTGTTCTATTAAACTTGTCAAAACATGATTTCAAGCCGCTTACACTTACCCAACACATCTGCGCAGGCAGAGGCTCATCTCATCGGTTGTATAGCAACGAAACATAATTTCAAGCTGCTTATCAAGTTCGGGACTATCAGGAACTGGAAGAACATCCCAAATCTTCCGGACGGATCTCAGTGTCTTTAATCTTTTTTTATGGAATTCTGAATTTCATTGGTGAAGCAAACCTATACAGGAAGAAGATTGATTTAATGCTACAAAACATAAAATCTAAACTCAAATATCCTAAGAACCAAGCAACTAAAATTTTTATGTGGACTAAGGCCCCATTTGGTTCATGGAAAAGGAAGCTTATGGATGGGAAATCAATTGCTTTCCTATTTTTAGTAAGTAAGTATGGGAAACCGTTGCTTGGCAAATGGAAAAATAGGAGGAAACGTGAAGCCATCCTCCTTCTTGGGTTTTACTTTCCCATCTCATGAGAAAGTAAGGCCATCATTAAATGCACATTTTTTCTGACTAATTTTACAATTTTATCCAACAACTATTAGTATTCTTTTTTATTTTTTTAATTCTTAATTCTTAAAATCCTCCCAGCAACATTCTATTTCCCTAGAAAGTATTTCTCATAACTTTGTTTACACAAGGAATGCAAAACTTCAACCTCACCCAAGTTTTCACATTCTCCTTCTCATAGCAACTTCAAACAAGGTGGGTATTATACTTCTAACAAAATGTACATATTTTTCATATTTTTAATAGGGGTACAATTGGGAAACTATAATTTGTTTTCCATTTTGGGAAAAGAAATGAAGTGATATTTCAAGTTACTTTCCCAGCATTACCAAACATGGAAAAAGAATTGTCATTTCCCACCCTTTAGAAAATGTTATGGAAAATGATTTCCCATCAAATATGTTCCATGAACCAAACGGGATCTAAAAGAACGAATTCGCCTTTAAAGAGGCATGTTCCCCCATTCAAGGGAAATTTGTGCACTCTATAAGCTTTGATTCATAATGTCAGGTGCAACATAACACTATATATTGGCGGCATGCAGAACAGCAGTCCAATATAATTCAAACGGAAAGGAAACGTAGCAGCACACCTTCCATTTGGCATTTTTGAACAGCAGAGAATCGGAATCAAGTGGAATATGAAGTTGGCCAAGCTCCATGAGGGCAGCTGCAATGGCCTAAGCCAAGTTCTTGTCCTCATCAGCATTATAAAAACATTTGCGTTTCTTTGCGTCAAGAATTAGTTTCTTCCAAATAGAGTTAGTTCTAATCAAAGTCGCTTCATTCCCCAAAATCCAAAGACAGTGTCAACAGACACAAAGAAACAAATCAACTTCATCAGAAGCACCAAAAATTCAGACAGTACACCTAAGCTACTACATGTACAACCGCAATGTGACAGAAGCACCTTGCACGCGTTAGCATCACGTTTGCTCTTTGAGGATTGGATATGAAACCTACATATCCTTTCTCATTACATCTGACTCTGGAGATAATATTAATTATCACATCATCTTCACCATCTTGGAAACCATCAACAGATTGAACCCTTACAGAGAACCATCAGTGCCAGAAACTCCACTGTAATTCTCTCTCTCTCTTGAATTGCATTAACTTGAGCTTTGTAAGATGATATTACCAGAACACTAACCTTCTTTTTTGTTCGAATAAATTCTGTGGTCCATAAAAATAGTTACAGAAAAACCTTCCAAGCATTACAAGCATAACTGAAGCAGTTAAGAACATCTACACTAGAATACAGCAAAAATTACCTCTGTAAAGGCTTGCAACAATTTCACAGACTGCAGCAACCTCAACCATATTTTTACGACTATGCCCGCAATCAAATTCTTCTTGTCCATTGGCTACATCATATAAAGGAGTAGCATTCTTATATTTTTCCAGAAAGAAAGCACTTCTCATAGCTTCTTTGCTTGACATTTGGACCGTCTAATATCCGGTTGTTGTAAAACTCCATTTTTGGGAATAAGCTGATTGATGGATGCATTCTATACCGGACATTGAGAAGGTGCCTCTCATGTCCCAACAGTAGAGGTCTTCCGAACAAACTTCTTCCAAAACCACCCTTCTCTTCTCGGAGATCTGAAAGTGCATTATTCAAAATTCACATAAAACATAAAGCTTTACAAACTTTTTTAACTATACAGCACAAAGGACAAAATGAAACCTTGCTTATAACCATAGCAGGGAGTTGCCTCTCATCTCCTATGAGAACAGCATGGCGAAGACCCGGGTGTTGCAAAGGAATTGCTGATTCACATTCTTTAAGCTGAGCGGCTTCATCAATCACTAACAAATGCAAGGGTGCCTTTTTCTGTGTCTGCAATTTAGCAGAGCTTGACACGATGCAAAATATTAAGGAAGCATTTGCCAAGCAGAATTTCCTTATTTTCTCCAAAATTTTCAAATTAGGAACACAAAATTTACGAAGTGACCCCAGTTTACGAAGACAATCTTTTAGAACTAATTGTGACCTTTCATTAGCAAAACCAACCTCACGAAGTAAAGATTTAAGAGAATTGAGCAAATCCAAAGCTCCAATCATGTCTGTCACAACCTCTAGTGAAATACAAGAAGTTGGGGAGTGAGTGTCCCCAGTTTACGAAGACAATCTTTTAGAACTAATTGTGACCTTTCATTAGCAAAACCAACCTCACGAAGTAAAGATTTAAGAGAATTGAGCAAATCCAAAGCTCCAATCATGTCTGTCACAACCTCTAGTGAAATACAAGAAGTTGGGGAGTGAGTGTACAAATTTACCATGCAAAACTCCACATGCCCACCAATTGAATTAAGTTTTTCATTCACAAACGAAGGAATGAAAGTTTCATGTAACTCGTCACAGTCGAAAATGTCTTAGGAATTTTTGTCACCTGTAGTAGTAGGTTACAAACATCAAAGCAATAAAATTGACAAGCATGCATAACTCATCACATTGTAGCTACTACATGACAAGATACGAACACAGTTATATGTACGCATCCCTGCGGATTATATCCCCAAGGATATAAATACAGCATTTCATGTCATGTTCCGTAACTTGACCTAACCTTCTGACGAACTGGGGATTATATCCCCAAGGATAAACAACTCACTAAGAAAATTTAAGACAAAGTATGAGATGTGAATAGTATACTTAACATGAGCCAACATTTCTTGGCAGTAAAACTGAGATTATTTTAAACACCATAAAAGAAACAAGCATTCAGAGTAGATTCCAAAGAAACAAAATTGCAGATACTGTCTTGCCATGATAAGAAGAAACCTCAGGCAGGTAATAAGTAAAAAACATAAGATAAATTGATCATGAAAATTGACAAAAAGCAATCAAGTTTCATCTTCTTCCCGTGATCCTCAACAAAGGTGAAATTATACCCTGTATCTCTTGCAATGATTGTTGTATTCGTATTTCCTCCTCAACAGACCTTTTAAGGTTTCTAATATGACCCTTCAAATCGTCAGAAGCTCTAATGTCTTCAGCCCTCATCTCTAGAACCTTCTTTGTCAACCCCATCAACAACCCTGAGTAACTAGGGATGGTCGAGTGCTTCTGCAAAAACATCAGCAACAATCCGAGCTCCTCCATATCCAAATTCGAAACACATTTCAGCAATTTCTTCCTTGCTACCAATTCCTCCATCACAGCCACAGCATTCTCCGGATTCTTACTACCCAACACAGACACTAGAGCTTCCTTGTGCCTAAATTTCTTCAACAGCTTGTCATGCTCGCCTAATTTCACTTTCCTTGGTCTCATTACCAAATACTCCCCCTCGGATGGCTTCTCTCCTTGCCCTCTGTGGAAATATCGAAAATTAGTAGGCTTCAATACCCGAACCTGTGGTTCCTCCACAGGTCCCAATCCCCCAGCATCCCCAGAGCTTAACGCCTTCAGCTTCTTTTGCCTCCTCTCATATTTGGAAAGCGGCCTCTCTAGCTCCTCATCAGAGCCACCCTCAAAATCTTCCTTGTTCTTCCTCCTCCCAGCGTATATTGTCCCATTCGAAGTCCCAATAACCCTGGTCAAACAATCCGGCGAAAACCCTACTGACATGAGGGGAGCAGGGAACCTCATGGAATGAGTAACTTTCATTTTGGCATAATCAAACACCTTCATATAACCATCCAATGCCACACTCAAAATCCTGTACTGCTGTGCTTCTTCCCCAACATCCTTCCCAAGTTTTCCAACACAAATCGAAGTCACAGTCTTGTTATGGCTCTCCATTGAATACACCAGTTTTCCACCTCCCATCAAATCCCAAATCTTCACAGAATCGCCACCAGCTGTTGCAATTAACCCCCCGGATGGCAAGAAAATTACGTCCTCAACCGGCTTGCCATGATTCACTTCCATTACTGACCCAGAATCCTTAACTCTTACATCCCAAAGCTTCACTGTGTGATCATAAGACCCAGTTATGAACATGTCCGCACTAACCGGTGAGCAATCGCCGCACCTCACATAGTCCTTGTGGCCCAGCAAGTCGCAAATTGGGGTCTCGCCGGAGACGTCCCAGTACTTAACGATTGCGTCGTCGCCGCCGGAAACCAAATGGAGCTTATCGGCAACTGGGTATTTGACGAAACGGGCTGGGCGTGTGTGGGAACGAAGCTTGCGAAGTGGGGTTCGGGTTTTGACGTCGAATACTTGGACGAGGCCCGAGAGGTCTGAGGCGGCGATGAGGAGACCATCGCATCGGAACGAGGCAGAGGAAACGACGTCGCGGAAGGAAGAGATGGTGGCGGTGGGTGAAAATTTGTTTTGGGGATTGTAGAGGGTTAGAGAGGCCGAGTGCGCCGCAGCGAATGAGTGTGGGGTTGTGGGTGAGAAGGTTAGGGAGGTTATGGAGGAGATGAGGTCTGGGATTTGCTTGGTTTTGAAGGAGGACCAGTACTTGGATTCTGCGGTTTGTTTTGGGGTTCGGGGCTTAGGTTTGTGCTTGGGTTTCACAGGGTACGTCTTGGAGATTTGGGGTTCCGCCATTGAAGGAGCTCAAATTTGGTCTGTCTCCTGGTGGTTTTTGGCGTTAGGGTTTTGGTTCTGATGGAGTTAGGGTTTTGGGTTTTGAGGGAAGATTCTGCAACGACGCCGTTATGTACTCTTCTAAGAGCACCCCAACCCAAAGGCAAGGGTAAGGGCAAGGGCAAGGACAAGGCAAAAGCAAGTTTCACACTATTCATGTAAATAGTGGCAGGCTTTTTTTTTTTTTTGTTCCACCCTAAGAGTGGTTCCACCGAGCAGCCCAAGCCCGAGGCTAGGCGGGCAGCGTGAAAAACCACGTTCGGTGGGCGATCTTAATGGAGTGGGACCCATTAAGAGCACGAGGCTAGTTTCAAGCTCGAGCAGTTTTGGGTGATGTCATCGCGATGGCATCACCACTCATTTGATTTTTTTATATTGCCACGTGGCATCGTTTGAGCTCTCCGATCGGATTTTTCCTCCAATCCAATGGCAGCCAATTTTTGCAATAAAATATTGAAAAAATTCAAATTTTTTAAAAATACCCAAAAATTAATGAATTTTTTCTATAAATACCAGCCAATTTTTTAAAAAATTTATCTGAAATTTGAAATTGAAAATTTTATCCGATTATGAGATATGAATAGTATTGACATGTAGGAACCCGAAAATCTTATCCGAAAATATTATTCAAATTAATTATTGAGGTAAAAAAATTTGTGAAAAAAAAAAAAAATGAATAGTAATTGCCCTTTGCCATGACAACGGGTGGAAACGGAAATGGCTTTTTGCAAGGGCAACTACTATTCACGTGAATAGTAGCTACCTTAACCCTCCGGAAATGGCTTTTTGCAAGGGCAACTACTATTCACGTGAATAGTAGCTTTAGCCCCCTTGCCATGGCAAAGGGCAAATTGGTGGAGTTGCCCTAAAGTATAAGGGCAAGACAAATACTATTCATTTTAATTTATTTTCAATTTTTTATGCTTAAACTATTAATTTTAATAAGGTTTTCAGATAATATTTTTGGTTGCCACGTGTCAATATATATTATAAAATTCTCACCTAAAATTTCAGATAATATTTTCGAATAAAATTTTTGGTTGCCACGTGTCCATCAAATTTCATATAAGATTTTCGGATGAGACTCTCAGTTGCCACATGTCTTATTTCAGATAAGATTTTCACCCTTTAAAATTGCGCCACGTGTCCTATGTCAGATAAGATTTTTGGATATTTATTAAAAAATTATAATATCATATTTCAGATAAGATTTTCACCCTCTAAAATTGCACCAACGTGTCATCTTTATCTTCTCAATCCCTCTATAAAACTACACCCTCAACTCATGCCTCTCACGCCATATCTTCTATATTATTTCATTTCTCATATTTTACAAAACACATTCTACTCTCAATGTTTAACATGAGAAGGGTGTTGAAGAGGCAAGAGCGAGAAGAGGAAGAAATCATGCGTAAACGTGCTGAATAAGATCATGAGGCCGATGAAGAGGAGAAAAAATGGTTGTAGAGGTGTGTATGCTTAATGAATCAAGGTAACACTATCGTCGTCGTGCCCCGAATGTGGACAGAAATAGGCAATCTCGGGATAAAAATCTCTTGGGAGATTACTTTATCCCAAATTCGTTATATCATGTTTCTCATTTTCGAGAGAAATATAGAATGCAGCCTTATTTGTTCCAAAAAATCATGCATGATATTTGCAATTACGACACATACTTCGTTCAGAAGTATGATGCTATTGGGGTTTTGGGTCTTCTTCAAGAGCAAAAACTTACAGCTGCTTTAGGAATGCTTGCGTATGGGGCATCTATAGAGCAAGTGAATGAGATTGCGTGGATGAGAAAATCCACTATCCTAGAGTGCTTAGTCGGATTTTGTGATGCAATAGAAAATCTCTACAAGAGGGAGTACCTCCTGCAAACCTACGACTAGGGACCTTCGAAGGCTTGTACAAAAAGTCAAGGCTCAAGGTTTCCTATGCATGATTGGAAACATTGATTGCATGCACTGGCAGTGGAAGAATTGCCCAACTGCTTGGTAGGGAGATTATGAGAATCGAAAGGGCTAAAAAAGTATAATTCTAGAGACCGTAGCTTCATTCGACACTTGGGTTTGGCATGCCTTCTTCGGTGTTGCCAGATCACAGAATGACCTCAATGTGCTTGGTCAATCCCTAGTATTCAACGATGACTTGAGAGGTCATTCCCCCCTGATCATATACCAAATCAACAATACCGTATACTTGGGTGCGTACTACCTCGCAAATGGAATTTATCCGAGGTGGGCAACATTCATGAAAACAATTCCGAATCCCTAATCCAAGAAGGAAAAAAGCTTTGCTGCCTTTCAAGAAGTTATAGAAAGAGACGTGGAAAGGTATTTCGGTATCTTGCAAACTCGTTGGGCAATTATCAGGAGAGCTACTCGGATGCTTGATGAGGAGGTGCTGGAGAGCATTATGATGACTGGCTTTATCCTCCATAACATTATTGTGGAGGATGAGTATGATTATGATGCTCCAGAAGTGTTTGATTATGATGCTCCAGAAGTGTTCGAACCCGATCCCATGAACACAACATTGACTAGAATTTATAAAAGGCGGATGGGAGCAAATGGATAATCAATGGAGCATGAATTGTAACATCGGGATGGTCGATACAACAACCCCATGATTGATCGTTATTAGGAAATGCAATCTTCATATGTTCACAAGAGACGTCAAGTTGACTTCATCGAGCACTTGTGGGAGATGAAAGGCAATCATAGTGATGAAGTGAGATTTGTTTTTAATTATGATTTGTTTTGTGTGTGGTTTGTTTGGAATTATGCTTTGTTTTTAATTATGTTTTATTTTGTGTGTGGTTTGTAATGAATTAAGGTTTGTTTTTAAATATGTAATGTTTTGATGTATGAAATGTTTTTAATAAATAGCTATATTTTTTTAATGCTTTCTTTATTGAATAAAAGGGAAACAATACAACAAATTAATACATATTGAATAAATAGGAAACAATACAACACATTAATACATATGGCAACCCTTTCAATACAACCTAATGGTTTTGAACATTTAACCAGTCCGTATATTGCTAGGTCCATCATCATGGAAAAGCTTTCTTCTCATAACATCCTTTCGTTTTAGCTTCCAATAGGACTTTGTTTCAGGAGACATATGGCTCTATCCATGGCCATGATTTTCATCTCTTTGTCCTCCATGTCTTGTTCTTATGCCTGCTGCCTTTGAATTGCAAATGCTTCATGTCGTGCCTTATCCACTTCTTCTCTTTTCAAGTCTCTCTTAATTCTTAGTGCGCCATTCCTAGCAATTTGCTCCAAAAATTGTGCACATTCATTGTTCGAAGTGCTCCCTCTCTTGGCCTTTGCCGCCTTTCTCCCAACCGTCGGACCTGTGGAAATTATTTTGAATCTCGAACAATTCTTCACAACATCCCAACATTGGTGTTTGTATGATCTATTAAAAATAAATAATTGTGAATGCAAGAAAATATAAACAATTATGGATATATTTGCAAGAAAAAAAAAAGATTATGCAAGAAAATATAAACAAATTGGAAATGCAAGAAAAGCAAAATTATTATGCAAGAAAATATAAACAAATTGGAAATGCAAGGAAAAAAAAAAAAGAATATGACTGCTTCGAATGCAAATGCTTCATGTCGTGCCTTATAAACAAATTTAAAAAAGTTACATTAAATAAAATGGCATTTATAAATATTTTATCTCATCAGCAAGATTTTGACCGCTTCGAATGCTGTCCCTCGCTTTTGCCAACGCATCTCTCCATTTCCATAACTCTTTATTTAAAATTTTCCACCTACTAGCCAAGGCCATTTCCGTCCAAGACGAACCCGATCTTTCACAAAATTCTCCATGAATTTTTCTCCACATATAACAGAACTTCATCTCATTGTCCGTGACTGGTAATGACTAACTTTCACCCAACCCTCACACAACACAATATATTCCTAAGTTGTCCACGCGCCTCCTGCTTTGATAGAAGAGGCCATTTGTTTATTTTTATTTTTATATACAAATGGAAAGTAGTAGAAAAATGTGAGTGGAAAGTAAAAAATATTGGAAGGAGAAGAGTTTATATGAAGATTTTGTAACACCCCGACTCCAAGTAAATTTCCAATTTAAAGTATTTAATCTAATTAAATGTGAATTTACAAAATTACCCTTGGGGTAGGGTATTTCGGTCATTTTCTTAATCCGGAAAGAGAGTTCGGTATTTTTGGATTGGTCGCATTGAGGTGAGTCCGTGGATGTGTGGTGGACTCGATTTGGATTTGTAACGAAATTTCGGCGATCAATTTACCTTCGGTGGCAAAATCGTAATTAACTCGAGAAGGGTTTGGGTAAAAATCAGTTTTGTTTTCAGTTTTACCTCACTCTCTCTCTCTCTCTCTCTCTCTCTCTCTCTCTCTCTCTCTCCCTGAGCTATTCTCCCTCTCTCCCGAGTTATTCACCTGAACAGAAAAATCCACGCCGCCACCACATCCGCCACCCCACTCTTGAGACCGGTCCGCTCGATTTCATAATGAAGTCGGACTGAACCACCCGATTTCCCCGAAAATCTCGAGATTCGTCGACGGTATTGATTGGTTCGAACCGGATCAATTCCGGTGTTGCGCCGCCACTTCACCACCCATTTCGGTGGCGGTGAGGGTTCTTCCTCTTTTCCTTGTTCTAGCTGCCTTTGGTTAGGATTGGATCTTTTTTGTGTAAAACCCGATTTGAGAAGTTAGGTTTTGGCCGGTTTTCAATTCGAAATTTTGGCCGTTCAGCGGTTTTGGGCTTGGCCATAGTTGAATGAAGTGCTCCCCTTGTTGAGTAGGACCTGTAGCCGGGAGGGTGACTTATGATTTGGAGATTTTCCGTCGTCGGAATTTCTCTACACACCCGCTTGCTGCCAGCGCATGTGGCGGCGCGTGGGCAAGTGTGGTGGAGTTGCAAATTGTTCCAGTGTGATCCTTAGGTTGTCATGAGCGCGTAGGATTTCGCGGATCTCAATTCCGAGGTCGTTTGACTATCCAACGGATTAGCGCATATCGTGCATTATCCATGTTCGATATGTTCCGACCGTTGGATCATTTTCAAATTGAAGTATGTTACTCTGGACTCCCTTAGGATCGTGTAGGATTCGACGGACCATAAAACAGAGTCTCGTATTCTCCGAAAATGCCAACTCTAGGTTAGGATTTCAATAACCGTCCAATCGTGTGATCGTGAGCAATCTAACCGTCCGTTTTGGACCAAACTTGCAGAACGTGTATCCTAGACCTTGTAAAACCTATAGGAACTCCCGGATTGAAAAACGGAGGTCGTGGGTCCCGTGGGCCCGGTTGACCCGAATTGGGAAGTTTGACCGTCGGTTGACCGAGTGTCTTCCAAGGCTATTTCATCGTGCGAATTGGGTAGGACCCTATTTTAAGGTTCTGCTTCGAAGTGCTTGATGTTAATCGCATTTTGTATTCAGATCAGTACTCCCCGTATATGCAGTAGGACCTCTCAGGGTCAAACTGTGTGGGACTACTTGTGAGTGGACTTTTCTTTCAAAACTTCAGCATGAATTTATTCATGGAAAACATGGCATATTGCTTTATTTTGTTTATTGAATATGGTATATATTCGAATGTGAAATTCGTGGTATTACTCATAAAGTTTTGATAATATGAGTTATGTAAAGGTGTGATCATTGTTATGTCTGTTTGGAGTGCTTTAAGCACTATCTTATGTACCTCCCCGGATCTGAAACTTGATTATTGATACTGGATACACTTGGAATTATTTCAGGACATCCTTGAGGGGATGTTGCTGTGGACCCTAGATTTGGGGTAGTCTGCGCGTAGGATGGTATTTCAGCGTACAAGCTTTGGTATGCGTCTTTGGTTGAGAGTTAGTTCCTAGTTGGACGGCTCGTTCCCCAGACACATGGTGAATTGAGGAATGGCTCTGCCATGTGGACTAGTCAAACAATCCCCCGGTTGGATTGTTTCCCCGGTACAACTAAATGTTGGTTATATTTATATATTATTATTATTATATTTTATATTACTATTATATATATATATATATGAATATTCTGTTGTTCTTATTTCTCGGTAAGGATACTTCCTCGCCGGTCGTACCATTAGGTACATTTTCGAAAGTTTAATCTCTCGGGACTTTTAAGTTTTGAGTGGTGGGTTTGTGAAGTGTGATTCACGGATTTCGGATTTGGTATCCAATATTATTATTATTATTTTTTATGTATATGTTGATATACTGCTTATGATAGTTTTAATATGCATCTGGATTCGTTGCATATTTTTTATAAAGGTGGGGTTATATTACTTTGATTTAATTGAACTGAACTTAATTTTCGTCCGCTTACAATTTTTTGTTTTTGCCCCAAGAGCTCCACAATTGAGTCGGACCGGGTGCTCTTGAAACTTGAGTCTTCATAGGGACTCCTTCACTTTTTCCTTTCAGTTGAACTGCATTGTATTTGAATTTCTTAGATATACCTTTGTATTGCCCTGAGGGTATAAATCGTGAGGCCGAGGCCTTTATTGTAAATGTATTTTATTTCTTGTAAAGCATCTTTGCAGTTGGTTGTTTATAATTGTAATTTTGAACAGGTTGAAGTTTGGGAATGTTCATTTTACAGGGGAGACTCTACCAAATTTTTGGTAGAAAGTCTCTGTCTTTAGTAAGTGGGCCCGGCATCGGGTGATATCGGAATTTAGGCGGATCCTTCCCGGTTTAAGATGAGATTTAGGGCGGGTCCTGTCAAATTTGGTGTGGAAAGTGAATAAAATTGTTAGGTATTTATAGGGGAAAAATCCAATTTTTTGGTATTTTGTAAAAAAATTTGAATTTTTTAAATTTTTTAGCCAAAAATCAAGGCCGTTAATTTCTGGATAAAATTCGATTAGGGTGTCGGCAAGCGCCACGTGGCATTTTTCCGTTGGGGCATGTCGGCTCGTGTCGGCCGTGACGTCACGCCGACGTTAGCGCTTCGGGCTTGAGCCCGATCAAGAATTGCCCGGGCTTGCCCGGGTTGGTGGATCCCATGCCTTGTCCGAGCTGCCTTTTGCGTGCTGGAGGTCCAAACCACCCTTGGGGGGCCTGTTGCCATGGCTAGGGGCCTACGGTGGAGGTGCTCTAATAGCAGAGACAAAATTTTAAAAAAATGTGTGTGAGAGGCTTTTCTTAGATTATCTCCAACCATGTTGAGGTTAAACTCAAATTTTCACCCTTTAAAATACAACTATTTATGTAATTTTAGGACTCAAATGATTTTTTCCTCAAACATTGCAGACTCATAATTTAAGTCCGCAACTTTATTAAATTACTTAAGAATGGTTAATCCCTAATTTTTTTTATTGTTAATTTTTATTGACATTATTTTTGTTTCAACATTCATGATTTAATTTTCTGAATATTTTGATCTAAAAAATCCAAAAAAAATTTCACTTAAAGAATAAAAGCAAGTATAACAAAAAGATGGGTATTTATAGAGTTTGGGATGAGTTTTGAGGTTAGATATAGTTTAGATTAATTATAAAAATTATTTGACCACTGAATTTCAATTTTAGCCGTTGGGATGTGAATTTTTCTTGTTGAGATTTCCTAAAAACAATCATGGCCATTGATTATATATATGTTGGACTTCAAAATATAAATAAAATGGGAAACATCAACTTCTTTGGAATAGTTGTTGGTGTTTAAAAAATAAAAAAATGGATTAGGAGCTTTCAAAATGGAGTCATTGGATTTCAATGCCTTCTTCATGTGCCCATGACACTTGTCACATGGAAAGGAGGGGAGTGGTCGACATTAGTCTATAGCACAGGGCCCACTTTTTTTTTTCCTTTCACATAGGCTGCACAACAAGCTATTGGGCTCCACAAAAATTACTAGTCCAGACAATATCAGACTGATATTCTGCCCGATATGCTGCTTGGACTCAAATTCCTCCTGCCCAAATTTTGACATTTCACCCTTTGGGTTGGAGATGGTCTTATGGCTTATTTATGGATATGCTCCATGTGCTTTCAAAATAGTCTCAAATTATCACATGTTCTTTGAAATGTCTCAATATACCACCTATACTTTCATTAAGTGTCTCATGTATGCGATTCTGTCAGATTTAAGAGAAGTTCTGGTGATGTGACCCGCACTTCTTTTCAATCTTTTAACAAGGGAAATGAAGGGTTAGCCAGGTTGAGAAAATGGGGAATTTGGGAGAAGAAGGTTAGGTTGAGGGAATTTCAAATTTGGGAATCTCTGAAAGAAGGGCTCGAATCTTTGAATAGGGAGGAAGGCTGCTTTTTCTTTGTCTGAACACTAAATGAGTCAGTGTGTTTATCTGGATAGGGGGTTGCATGATTTCATCTGTTTAGTCACTATTTGGTGTTGGATTTTAAGGCTACAAAGTGCAAAGACAGTGGTGCTTAGAGAATCTGGAGGTTGTCAGCCCATATGTAAGTGCACCCATTCTTCAGTCGTTTTTCTTGTTGTTAGCATGTGCATTGAACTGTTGTGGGAGTTTTTTTTGGGTATACTTTTTTACTCTTTGCTAGTTCTTGTGTGGTCCTTGTGTTGTCTTTGTTACCTTTTTTGTTTTGTTAAGTGACTCTTCCTCATACCTCTTACACATATAAAGATGCTGATGAGGTTGTTACATTTAAGTTTTTCCATGGAGGTAAACTAGTTCAAAATGGGTCAAGTGATAGTGAATGGTCTTGTTTTGGTGACTATATGTCCATCTTAGAGCTATTTGGAATGGCTAAAGATGTGGGATATGACGGTGGTTATGGTGTGAGTTTTTATGGTGAAGAAAGGTCAAAGAGTGATAGTTCACTCAATCTCAAACTCCTCCAGGCTCATGGCCTATAAAAGAGCCATGCTTGCGACCAATAAGAAAAAAGAGAAAAAGCAGAGCACAGAGCAGCCGCAGGAAGGAACAAAGACAGCAAGCATGCTAGAGAAAGCAAAAGCCATCTGAAGGTAAAAATCATAGTTCTATGGCATAGTTTTCTTGTTTGCTTACAACTCCAGGTTTTGATGTTCTTGGCTATGATGATTTCTATCATCATAAAAAAGTAGGGATCTCTCTAACGCATGGCTCCGCTCAAATATTGCCACAACCAACAAGGAAGATTGTCTTCCATGATGATTTCAATCATCATATATTAAGATGCGTCTGTTCCAATAGGCAACTCTAATTAAATGCTTCCAATATGTGTTCAATATCCGATTCACAAGCAATTTGTTAGAATCGCTTGTCATGGTGGGCAAGCCATCACAAAACCCAAACTGGTGTACAACGCTTTTCAAAAGACATAGAGGAAATCCTAGAATTCTCTGGATTCCTCGTATTGTTACGCCAGAATAGCCAAAATCGTTCAATGATGTTCATCATGAGATGGACAGCAAACGAAAAGAATCAAAGGCAGGTAATTCATGTAATTACCCAAGAAGAAATTCCAAGCTTTCCCACGACACAGAGACAATTTGGTTTGTCTTTGATTAAAGCTCACTATCTGGAGATCAACAATATGCAGATTAAAAAAAAAAAAAAAGAAGAAGAAAGGTTTTACTTTGAGAAAAGTACCGACACACCGACCCAAGTTTATGGTGATTTGTTGCTCTGATGAAGACAAAATAACAATTAAAGCAAAGGAGAAAACTACTGTTTGTGAACTCACCAGGTGAAAGCAAGAGGGTTTTTGTTCCCTTTGTGTGTAGTTGGCGATGAGCAAGGCAAAGTGAAGTGTAACTCTAAGGAAGAGTCCTGCCAATTGAAAGTCTCAAGGTTCTCTTTGGTTATTGACCTTGGGAAGTTTTAGCAAACAAATGACAAAGGGGATTTGTGGTTCCACATCACTTGCAAAGAAAAATCCCAGAGTCACCCAATTGACAAGAAGATCTTCTGTTGTTGCCCATGCAAAAGCCAAGTTAGTTCAATAAATAAAAATAAAAAAGAACTAAAGAAAGAAAATAAGAGGATGATGCATGAGGATGCTATCACGTGGAGGACACAACATGAGAATGAATTCTCTCTAATTGGCAGCAGAGGTCAAGCAAAGTCTATGGTGTGATAAAGAAGAGTTCTTTGCCTTAGTTTACTGTGGTGCGAATGTAAAAGAGACGCATAACCCTATTCGGAAAAGGGCCTGTTCTTCTTGTGCTTTTTGTGTTTAGTTGCAAAGAGACAAAACAAAAGGAAGGCAGCCAGAATAAAAAAAAATTTTTTTTTTTTTTTTTTTAAAAAAAAGGCCTCTCTTGAATGATTCTCTTGGATCTACTTTGATTGAAAATTGAGTAAAGGAAAAGAGATTGGCAATAGGGAAAGGATTGCTATAGTAGACGAAAAGAAAAGAAAATAAAAATAGGCTAAGCAAATACTCAACCTAGATTTGTTTTTGGTATCTGAAGCAAGAAGACAAATTGCAGCAGATGTCTCAGAGGGAAAGAAACAATTGGTTGCTTTTTTGATGATGCAGTAGATGTCTTGGGGAAGTCTACGGGTTGGTCTGGGAAAGCAAATATATCAAAAGCTATCGCTTTGTTTGCTAGTTCCTTAAAGTTGAGGTGCACATGTCCTTTTAAAGGAAATTTCATATTGCCTAATCCTGTATGGACAAGGGGCTTACAGCTTTCCTGGATCCTCAAGGGGTTTCACTGCGATAAGGAGGCTAATTCATACTTCACTTGGAGAAGGATTTTTATCCTTGAGTGTCTTGATCAAATTAAAAGGTATTTGCTTTTGGCACCAAGCGTAAAAGAACCAGCTGGATAAGGCACACAAATATCATTCAAGCAAACAACATAAGCTATGAGATTTTTTGTGTGTGATGACAATGATCCACCAGCAAGAAAAGGCTAGTTCCCTTTGCTGACTTATGGCAGTCAAGAAGTCATAAAGAAGAGCTCAATTGCTACTCGCATCATATGGGGTGGAGGCAAGGCTCAAGACAACCAACCTTGTTCAAACCACTGATGTTGCTACAAGTTTTCGAATTGCTAAATTCGTATTTGCTCGACTAGGTCACATGAGGCCAGGAGGAATAATGGATGTTTAGCAAAGAAAAAGAAAATGGATGATTAAGCCTTCTCTATTATGTGTGGGTAGCTCTGAAAGCCAACTCAAATGACAAAGCAAGTAATATGATTGGTGAAGAAATATTTATAAAATAGCTTAAACACACCACCTAATATAGTAATATGCCATTCAAGAATTCCCAAATACAAGGCTCAGGGGATCCAATTTATTCCAATTGCTGTTGTTAGCATCAAGAAAATTAAAAATAGGTGATGTAGGTTTGGTTCTACCAATTAAAGGGAAAAAAAAACCTAATTCATATTTGCTTTGCCAAGATCAGGAGGGGTGAAGGCAAATAAAATTTTTGGAGAGAAGGCTCTTGTGGTGATTAATCCACCACATGAAAGATCAAAAGGAAAGAAGCAGCACGGTGCCTTCCTTTTGTGATACAATATGTCTCAAAATTTCACAAGCCCACATACTCAAGGCCAGTTCGAGAAAGCCAAAACACAAGGCTTCACTCATGGAAGGATCTCCATCTTAAGTTCGTCTACAATAGTGTACTTCTGCTCAAATTCAAAGCTGAGTCAATCAAGGACTGCCAAATCAGTTAAAGTGGGCTTCATGGGTTTGTTGTACAAAGTCACAAAGACCACGCAACAAGTTCGGGAGTCAACGTAAAGTAAGTTATGCCTAGTAAAATATTGGGCTATCAAGTGAAAGCTAATGTCTCAAGACCCGACGTCTCCAATCTCGCATCCCAAGATTTGGTGGTTTTGAATACAATTGGCTCATTCCATTACAAATCTCAAGCTCAATGGAATTGTCCATTAAAAATCTGATTGGCAAACAATTTATTCGAGATCTTAAAGTCATGAATCATGGATTAGTAGGTTCAAATCCAAAGCGCCCATTAATTCCCAAGGCAACATATGAAAGCACATGAAGTGCTATAAAATCACATCAAAAGCTCCAGCGGTGTAAAACCACATCAAAAGCCTAAATGGTACAAAATCACTTCAAAAGCCCCACTAAGAAATATGGGAATCAATCACTGTGGCAAAGAAGCTATTCAGAAAGAAGTGTCAAGTGATTCATCCACATTGTGACGAAGACTCGAGTCCAAATAAATGATTGGTCATGCCCCGAGCATCAAGGTCAATTTCAAAAGATACCATAGGAGCTTCAATATGGATTAATGGGTTTATCAATCACAAAAGCTCATTAATCTCAAATCCTCCAAACCATGCATGGATACAAATACATGTGTCAATGATCAAATTTAATTAGTGGGTTCATCTAAATTGCCCATTAATTTTCTTTGATATTGACAATGAAAAAAATGGTACAAAACCATTCCAAATTTTCCTATGGGTCATCTACCCATGCAAATTTCAATGAGATTAAATTCAAATTTCTCAAACACAAATTCTCAATTAGTGGGCCACACTTACCCATTAATTTTCAATTTTTTATTCATGAAAATCTCAAAACTGTCTCAAAGACACAAATTCTAAATTATTGGGCCACAATTACCCATTAATTGTCAAATTTCGGAACTACGTTGGTTTGATCCCTTCGAAAGGGTACGTTGGCAATCTAGAGACTCAATCTTGATGCAACTGCCCAAATCTCAAATCCAAACAGAATCTCTAGTTTATTCTTAATCAAATTCATCCCAAACACACATCAAAATCGAACCCTTGGTTTATTCAGTTAAATTCACTCAAACGCACTTTCCAATACAATTCAAATCAAATTACCCTCGCAATGAGTCATTTATTCATTGCAAATCTTTGAATTACGAGTGGCTTGATTCCCGCAAAGGATACGTAGGCACCCTGAAGTTGGACTTGGGAGTAGCCGCAAAACCGAACACACACGTTCTACTTCTTTATGATGGAATCAAAAGGTGTTCCCTTAAAGCAAGGGATTGTAATTAGGAGACACTGCGTTCTCGAATGGGTCGATCCTAAAATAGTAAAACCCCATTATTTAATTAGCGGTGGTGAAATTAATGGGAGGATCACATTTTCCTTCAACAACTTTGGGAGGATCACATTTTCCTTCAACAACTTGAAAGTAATTAGCTAGACTTCAAGCCAAGTGGGGAATGATAGCTGTGATCTAGACTTATGTTCTAAAGATGATGATAGCAGTGATCCAGACTTTGAAGAAGTGACTATGCACAAAGTGATGAAGAGATTTACTTATTGAAGAAGGATGATAAGTGGTTTGAAGGTTATGTGGATCATACTTGTACTAATAATGATCCTAATGCAAAGGAAAATAATGAGTTAGACAGTGGAGAAGAGTCACATACACTTACCTGCTCAAGTAGCTCTTCAAGTGAAGATGAAGCACTAGGTAAACTAAGAAGGAAGAGGAGTAGAATGTCAAAAGGTGAAGATTTCATACCAGAAATTGATATGTCAAACTCAGGATTCAAAAGTAGGTTTAAAGTTGCAACTACCGAGATGTTTAGAAAAGCTGTAAGGAGATACTCCATTAATTATGGAAGGAAGTTGATATTTATGAATAATGACCGTAACAAAATAGGAGTAGTATGTGAAGAGGGTTGTCCTTTTGTTATCTATGCTTCAAGTGTTAGTGGTAGCACTTATCTGCAGGTGAAAACCTTTAATCCTACACATGTTTATAGTAAGGGGAGTAAAAATATACATGCCACTGCTAGCTGGTTTGCTGAAAGATATATTGGGCAGTTAAAACTCAATCCAAATTGGACTGCTTCTTCTTTTGCAGAGCAAGTTCACCAAAACTATGGCAGTTGACATTGTAGAGGGGTCTTACAATAAACAATATGAAATATTGTGGGATTATTGTCATGGTTAAGAACAAGAAATGTAGGAAGTACAATTATCATTAAATATGAAATGGAAGGTGATAGGCCACGATTTCAGAGAATTTACATCTATCTTGCAGTCTGCAAGGTGTTTTTAGATGGTTGTAGGCCTGTGGTTTGCTTAGATGGGTGTTATGTCAAAGGGCCTCACCCTGGGCAAGTGCTTTCTGCAATGGGAGTTGATGTAAACAATGAAATGTTTCCACTTGCCTATGCATATGTAGATATTGAGAGCAATTCGACATGGGTGTAGTTTTTAGAATTATTGAGTACTTATATGAATAGTAGGAATAGCCATGGTTATGTATTTATGACTGACAAGCAAAAAGGTTTAATAGATGTCGTGGATGATCTATTCCCTAATGCATAGCACATACATTGTTTGAAACATCTGTATGGAAACTTTTATTTCGAGCATAGAAGGTCTTGCTTTGCAATATCAAATGGGAGCAATTGCTAGGCCACAACAGTGCCATGGTTTGATGCAGAGATGAGAAAGATATTGGAGTTGTCTAAACCTACATATGATTGGCTTGCATAGAAAGATCCTAGGCATTGGAATATGGCACATTTCAAGAGTGATTCTAGGTTTGACATGCTTATGAACAACCTATGTGAAGCATTCAACCATAGCATAATGGATACCATAGACAAGCCTATTTTGACTATGCTAGAAAGAATTAGGTTGTATATAATGTTGTTAATGGATGGAAGAAGAGTTTTTTGTGAGAAATGGCATGGACAAGTTCGGCCAAGAATTAGAAAGATATTAGAGAAAAACAAAGGAAAAGCTCAATGGTGCATTCTTAAGGCTGCTGGACAGAATAGTTTTGAATTAATGCACCATAGTGGCCGCAACTTTGTTGTTGATTTGAATGCCCACTCTTATTCATGTCATGCCTGAGATTTGAATGGAATACCATGTTTGCATGCTTGTGCTGCAATAAGTTGGTTTCATGGGAATCCAGAGGACTTTTATGATGCAGTGTACAAGAAAGAGGCTTATTTGAGAGCCTATGAACCAATGATTATGCCTATGACTAGACAAGATCAATGGATGAAGACTAATTTACCTCAATTACTCTCTTCAAAATACCACAAGCAGCCTAGTAGGCCTATAAAGACAAGGAAACAAGCTTTTAATGAGCCTAAACAACCTGTTAATCCATATAAGTTTCCTAGGTATGGCATTCCTTTAAAATGTGGCAATTGTGGTGGAGAAGGCCATAATCGAATTGGTTGTAAGGTATGTGTCATTATACAAAATTGCTTTACATTTAAATCTATTTGATATGGTTTCTGACTTCATGACTTTGCTTATTAGGAACCTAGAAATCCCAACATAAAGCCTACTAAGAAGAGGAAAGTTGCCAAGGAAAAACTTCCAGTAAGTGCCACTTATTAAACTATGTATTCAACATTCAGATTTTCATATCATGCCTACCTAATTATTATTTGTTTTAGGTAAGAAGAAGAGATGGTAAAGAGCAAAGTACTAGACAACAAAGTATGCAACTAAGGCAAGGCAAAGGAAACAAGCAAGTGGTTCCCAAGGTCGGGTTCCCAAGGTCCTTCTCAATCCCAGGCATCTCAAGTAGCCCAGGTTTCTCAATCCCAACCATCTCAAGCAGCTCAGACTTCTCAATCCTCAACCATCTCAAGTAGCTCAGGCTTCTCAAACATGTGATTGATCTCAAATTTCCAAACTATCTTGAGTATAACAACGTAGGAGGATGAAAGAACAACAAAGACAACAAAGGAACCATTTTGTCAAAGATCCTTTTTTTCATTCTTAGATGTGATGATGTTGAACTTTTGCAACAACCTGTTTTTGAATTAGGATAAATTCTTTTTGAATTATGGTTTCATGGTAAGAATGGTCTGAATGTTGTGGAATTATAGATTATGCAGTTGGTTGTTAGTTTTGTAAGACTTTAATGTCTTTCATGGTTGTAATTGGGTTGTTGGTTTGGTAATACTTTGATGTCTGTGATGGTTGGTTTTATTAGGCTTTGATGTCTGTCAGGGTTTTTGAGTCAGGTACTTATGACCATTTGATATATAATGTGATGGTTGGAACCTAGTTTTGGCTGTGGTGCCTATATTGATTAGGTATTGAGATGTAGCCATTTGCTATGGCATGAAGAAGATATGCTTACCAGTAACTTATTTTTGTAAGCTTTTTTTGGTATCCAATGAACAAGATATGGTTGTAACTTGTTTTTGGTGTAATGCTTATTAGTATGTCACCATTTGATATCCAATGAATAAGATATGATCCAAGATTTGCTATTTTTTTCCATTCATATCATAGTATAAAGAAAACTCAAAACTCAAAACAAATTACATTGTTTTCCCACCAAATTACATTATATTATACCCATTGGTCTCAAGTAGCCCAGGCTTAATGAACTACTACTACTGGTCTACTTGATCTCAAATTACATTGCTTATTGAACTACTGCTATTGGGAACTTACCAATCATAACAAATAGCCTTAGGTTGCTTATTTCCTGAGAGTTTCCATCGGTTAAGTGGTCTAACCCCCCGAGACGGACTCCAACCAAAAGGCGCTAAGATGGACTAGCGGCAAGCGAGTAGCCTACACTTCTCAATCACATTACACCCACCAAATTACAAAATATATTACTCTTAATTCCTCTTAATTCATCTTAATTCCTCATAATTCATCTTCATGGCAAACACCACCAAACTAGGAAAGCAACATAGCAACCCACAATATACTTGACTTTGCTCGAATATTTGTATTTTCCTCTTTCACCTTATCAATCTTCTTTAGCAAACCAGGTATCAAAGACTTTGAACTCTCACACATTTCTGCATCAAACCACTGAAAAAACCTACATCCTCTTTGACAACTTCCATGTATCAACCTAGAATAATGACTAAAAATTTGATCAATTTGATCAATGACTGAAAATTTGATCAATATGAACTTTATCAATTTGTGATGCCCAAAACAATGACTGAAAATTTGATCTTAAACATTCATACCTTTGACTTTGGGTAGACTAGAAATCTTCGCCTTGGGTTTGAAGTGTTCCACGAAGTCTACATCCGTGCTAACTTCCCATAATGATATCGTTGGGCATGCCTTGCTTCTCCTATTTCCATGTCTTCTTCAATTTAGTCAGTATTCACACAGAGAATAAGTAGCTTTCAAGTGCAATGAACCCTATTCAAAGATTCGAGCCCTTCTTTCAAGTGGAATGAACCTTATTCCTTCTTTTCCCAAATCTGAAATCCCCAAATCAAATTCCCCCTTTTCTCCCAAATCTAAACCTCCACCTTAAAGTCCAACAAATAGTTTTAAAAGATTCTCGAGTAAATCGTGCCACCCCCTTCCTAGATAACCCAACACAACCCCTTCCCAGATAACCCAACACACTGACTCAGTCAGTATTCACATAGAGAAAAAGCAGCCTTCCTTCCTAATCAAAGATTCAAGCCCTTCTTTCAGAGATTCCCAAATTTGAAATTCCCTCAACCTAACCTTCTTCTCCCAAATTCCCCATTTTCTCTACCTAACTAACCCTTCCTATCTCTTATTAAGAGATTGAAAAGAAGTGGGGCCACATCAGCTAACGGAACTTCTCTAAAATATGACAGAATGGCTTATGTGAGACACTTAATGAAAGTATAGGTGGTTATGTTGAGACATTTCAAAGAACATGTGGTAATTTGAGCCTAATTTGAAAGTACAGTGGGAATATCCATAAATAATCCTTTTCTTATCAGCGTTACTTCAATATTTTTTATTTTTTTCATAATTATATTTTTCTAGATGTCCATCTCAACATTATGGTCGATAACCAAAAAAAAAAAAAAGGAACTGTTTTACCTGTGCTTGCTTGCCTGAAAACCTTAATGACACACTCATTGCCTGAGAAGGATTCTTCACATACTGAAAAAAACTTCATGTTTTGCTTTTCGTATAGTGCCAACAAGTTTGGACTAATGCTGCATCTGCTGGGATGATCTCTTCACATGGACTTCATGCATTTTCTGCTATGGCTTCATTATGCTTCTGTCATGTTGTCTACATTGTGTAGCTCTTGTTTACACCATAATCAACTGAGCACATTCGGATGTTAGGCAAGAGGCACATGCACCGACTGTCGAAGGAAAGACACTTGGGTGATCCCTAAAGAACACTGATGACATCAACATCTTCTTGACCTACCAAAGGAATGCTTCCCTCAGCGGTGAGTTGCCTACCGAAGGCGGCTGCCGATGCCCTCACCTAAAGAACCTAGAACTGTGGACACATGTCGCCACCACAACAATCTGCACAAAGTCCCACATCGAAACTTTGTGCAAACTCTCACTTTCACTTCTCTATAAAAGAGAAATAGTGCCCAAGTGAAAGGGGTAACTACTTTTCACCTTTACTGTTACTTTGCCAAAATTACCACACATCCCACACTTGCTGACTTAAGCATTGGAGAGCCTTTATCAGCATGTATCATACCGGTACTTGAAGCTTAACGATTCCTTCTTCTCTATTTCTTTAGTAGGATCCCTCCATTACCGAGGGTCTGCAACCCTCTTGTCCAATCGAAGAGTCGACACTTCTTCCACCTAAGTTGACCCCTGATTTTGGGCATTAACACAATTTGGTGACGTCTTTGGGAAACGACTTTTGAATCTCAACCCTCTACCAATTCCACTGGCTCTTTCCCTTATCCGACCTTGTCGTCTTTTTAGCCCATCACCCTCCATGTGGAGTCCTCCCGAAGGAAACCATTGACTGACATGCATCTCCAAGCCTGGAGCACCTTCATGCCGATGTCGCCAAGATGACAGAGAGCTATTGCCACATCCGTTCCAAAAATGCGGAGTTAGAGCATGACTGCGAACCTTGAAATGCCACTGGGAGAATACTTACCACCTAACTCCAAGAAGAAATCAAATTCAACTCTCAAAGGGAACCTAGCTGCAATAGGAATTAAAAAGCCCATCACATATTTAACATCTCCTACATGCCTTACACTCACCATGCAAAAGCTGAGGGGCATTTGTGGGAACACAAATTTTTGGCAACCACTCACTTGACACCACGCGGAAGATGGAATATTCTCAAGGTCATCTTGATTGTGCCAATTAAATCCTTATTTAATTGGTCAATAAATTTGATTTAATATGGGAAATATCTTCATAAGGCAAGGATTCATATTGAATTAAATCTTCTTGATCTCCTCCATCTTCTTATTTATGGAAAATAATAATTCCCATAAAAAGGAATTATTCTCCCATAAATCATACCAAACAAGGCACAAGATAAGGAGGCTATATAACGGCAAGCTTATTTCAGACATGAGGTAACTACTTCCAAACCCTAAAAACCCTAAACATATAGTGGCTCACACTCAATTTTTAGTCTCTCTCTCTCTCTCTCTCTCTCTCTCTCTCTCTCTCTCGGTGCGTCCGCCCCACAGTCTCTACCTGGAGATAAAACACCATCCTTTGAATATAATATTTATCTCCTTGAGACCATTTACTGATTTAGGCATCGGAGGGCCCTTGGCTAACAGCACACTGGTATTCTCCGATTGATCGCCATTATTTTGCAGGGTTCGAGGAAAAAGATAGTCAAGAAACGCAAGGATCTTCTCCAAATATTCCAGGGGAGGAAAATTGCACAAACAATGCCCTTAAGGTATGGAGTTACATATGTATTCCTCTTGCTATGTCTCATACATTCTCTTTTGATTTTGGGGATTGGTTAGCTTAATCTCAAGAGTAAGATTAAGGCTTCCCAGAGTTTGCAATGGGTTCTTGTGTTCACTATTACTATCTGGCACTATTGGAAATGGCGTTCTCGTTCAACTTTCAATCCTGACTATGAGCCACCTTCCAATCCCCATCACATAATTCTTCAGTGTGCTAAGGAATGATTTGATATTAATAAGATGGTTAATGGTAAGCGAGCAAGAGAGGTTATTCAAATTCATTGGAGATCCCCTACTGCGGGCAAATCCAAATTGAATGTGGATGGCAGCTGTAAAACTAATTCTTGGAAGATCATTGCGGGCTGTCTATTGAGGGACTTAGATGGTTCTTGGATATGTGGGTTTTCTGTTAATATTGGAATTGGAAATATTGTTAAGACAGAGTTATGGAGTCTCCTTAAAGGGTGGCAAATGGCTTAGAATAAGGGTATTAGGACCCTTGATATTGAATGCGACTCTTTATCTGTTGTTTCTTTGATGGCCAAGGTATTTGACCAATCCCACCTCTTTTTGTCTAATTGAAGATTGCAAGTTATAGCTGAATCGTGATTGGAGATGTAAGATTTCTTATGTTTACACAGAACAAAACAGAGATGTTGACCATCTTGCTAGTTTGGGGTATGATTGACCTTTTGGGCTTCTTAATTTTAAGTCATCTCAAGATTCTATTTCGAACATCTTGTTGAACGATGTGCTAGGAAAGGCCTTTGAGAGGGCTGTGATCTGTTAGTTTTTTTTTTCTTTTTCGTCTTGGCATCAGCCTCCTTGTAACAAGAAAAAAAACAAACCGATTAACAAAAAAATAATATATATATATATCTCATCAAATGAATAAAGAAACTCATAAAATACCAACACACTCATATTAACATTGGTTGGGGCCTCAAAACGTGAAAACCAAACCGTGTGCACAAATAAAAGAACCAAAAGAGAAGTGAGAAGGAGAGATGGGAATCTAATGCTTAAAGCGAGTGAAGTTGTCGCTCTCCAACTAGGCTGCGTTTGACTCATCTTACAACTCGACCTTCACTCATTGTCTCTCACTCATCGAGCATGCTTTCCAAGGCATCTTCCCCTACCAACTCCCCTCAGCCTTCAACCACCTCTGCAAAACATTGTGCACCGTCCACCCGCTCCCTCTTATCCTCAAATGGGTCCCATCTTTGCCTACTCGCTCGACGCTGGCCCAGATGATCAGTGCCAGCCGAGTTCAAGTAGTGGGCGTTGAAGTTCTTCACCGGAGCTGTGGTGGAGAATGTCAGCAAGGCAGTGATGTGGTGTGTTCTAATCAAGGTATAAAATATAGATGATATCGGAAATATCGGTAGTCCAAAAACATGGAAATTTCGATGGAAATATCGGGATATTATCGATATCGATAAAAATTGAATAAAACCACGGAAATTGTAAGAAAAACTTGGAAATTTTTATTGAAACTTTGGAGAATGTTTATTTAGTCAATTATCTATTAGTTTATCACAAAAAATTATAAGGAAATGCATTGTATGATGGATTTAACTTATTTAAGTTGATTATACAACGAGTTGGCAAACACTGTGAGTGTAGAAAATATGTAGTAATTATTGAAAAAAGATTAAACACACCATAATCATTTATATATAATGATTTACTACAATATTTTATACTTCATACATTGCATAGTAAGATACATGAGTGACTTAGTACCACATACAGTTCCTATGAGGTTCAAATTTGTCACTATCTTCATCATCTCTATGTGTAGAGTAAGTGTATTGTGAAGAGTAGTCATCAAATAATAAATCCCCAAAATAGTTTTGTATGTAATTGTTAACATACCACCCATATAAATATAAATATTTTAGCATATTATCACAAAAACATAGGTGATATGGTGGTTAAGGTGTTGAAGGAGTAAAATGGGAGGGGTTTAAGTCCCCTTTGTGTTTTTTTTTCTCCCTTTTCCCCTTTTTTTCCTTGTTTTTCCTTGTTTTTTTTCCCTTTACATCGATATTTTCGATATTTTGCGATATCACACTGATATTTTGACACAATATTGCTGAAGTGTGAGCAAAATTATCGACATCGATATTTTTCGATATTATCGTCGATATTGTCGATATTTATACGATATGTACATGGATATGTTCCGAAATATCCATGATTTGAAAAAACCGAAATATCCTCGATATTTCGTCGATATTATCGATATTTCAAACTATGGTTCCAATTGGTGTGGTTGGGATTACTGGGGTTGGGGCCACGACGAGGTCGACGACGATGGGGTGTACATGCTTGTCATTGTGACTTTGATTTTTCTTACTATGTCAAGGTAAGATAGGGTATAGGGTGAGAGTGGGAGTGAAAAAGGGAATTACATGAAAAAGGGAATGCTAGCAACCTTCTCCCTAACATTCTCTTTTGGACCTTCTCATCATGACATGACAATTGTCACTTTCCTTACACTTAAAACAGTATCATTAATGGATCACACAAACTAGTTTTTTGTTTTCCAAGTTTACCTTTATTAAATGTATTATTAATTATTTTAAATAACAAGCTAGTTTTTGATTATTTATTTATGTATTTATTTTTTACAACTTTCTTACCACCTTGTTAAAAAATGAAATAAGAAATAAAATTTGAACCTTTTTTATAAATTTTTTTTTTCTAGAGAGAACGTATGTTTTGTTAAACACAAAAGAAAGATGATATCACTTTCATGATAACAATGTCATGAAACAAACTTTATTTATAATAAAAAAATATTTGACGTTTTTTCTTATTAAATTTTTAACAATGTGCTAAGGAAGTTGTAACAAAGTCTGAGTAAAGTGATGGAAATATAAAATCCAATACATTTAATAAGATTTGAAAAACAAAAACTAACTTGTGTGATGCATTAATGACATTATTTTAAGTGAAGGGAAAGTGGACACTTGTCATGAGGAGAATGGAGAAGGTCTAAAAGAGAAGATTAGAGAGAAGATCGCTAGCATTTCTCTTTGGAAAATTAAAATGCAATGGTGTATTTATGTTACTAATTAGTATTTTTAATATCATAGTTTCTTCTTATGATATCTAATTTCTTGTGCCTTGCTTTGTACATATGAATAATATATAATTTCTTGTTTGTTTCGCAACCATAAATCATAACACCCAAAAAAAAAACACATGATATCCATTTTTTGTTTTTTTGTTTTTTTTAACAAAGGCAATGTTCTGAATTACTGTAATGTATGGAGGGGGATCAAACTTTGGCGAAAGGGGGAATCAAACTTGTGAATATCAGGATAGAGTTTCTAACTCGAAATTAATTGGCAACAAGTGAAGTGTCTTGTTCAAAGCTTAAAATTCTCCTCATGTGAGATTTTATATTATCAACAAAAATCTAACTTTTAACAAGGGGAGGCGGACCAATGCGGAAGAATGCTATCAATTCAAGTAATATAATATAATTGGTTCATATATTCCAGGAGTAATGCTAGACTCCTCATGTTTGATTGAATTTCTAAATCAAGTCAACGGCTCTCATATGTTTTGGAGGTGGAGCCTAGGCGAACAAATTACAATGGGGCCCTTCTACTTTTTGTGTATAGTATGTGAATTTTTTTTACAAATTTATAAATAAACCCAATCCTAGACATGTATTTATTAAAAAAACCCAAGCACTAATTGTTAAACATGATTGAACTTAATCAAGTCAAACAACTTTTTGGGTGTGTTTATAAATGGGTTTTGGAGTGTCCTAGACGATGGGTTTTGGGTGTGTTTACAAAGTGTTTAAATGGGTGTTGGGTTACTTCCTTTATAATTTCAACCTCCATTTTGGGTGTTTTAGTGAAACTCCCAATTTTTTTTTTCGGTAAAGTTAAAAAAAAGATTATATGAACTCAAATTCACAATTGTAATAGAAAAGAAACAAACATGTAATTTACACAACAACTTTATAAAATGTATCTCACTTAAATATCACTCGTCTTGCATTTTTTAATTCAAAAGTATCAATTAAACTTGACATAATCAAACTTTTCTACTATGTCCTTTCAATGGACAACATAGCCAAGCCATTCAATTTTTCTTGTGATATAGTTGATCGAAATTCAATGGTCAACTAATGCTTTATATTCTTCCCTGATAAAAAATCAATACAAAATATAAATAATGCTGAACAACAATGAAAGTACGTAATAGCACCACACTTACAACAACAGTAATACTCACATATTTGAATTTTCAAAAATATAAGATTGACCGGCTATGTTGTATCATACAACTTGTATGCTATCGAAACCTCTTGTTTATATTAACTTTTCAACTTCTTGCTTTTTTGGTGGGTTGTCGAAAACTTTATTGTATGCTATGTTGCAGGGTTTTGGCTTTGATGATAAATACATGTATTTGATTTCCTAATTAATTCAACTAGATTAATTGATTTATGCTATAAGAGGGCCTTTATTGAGTTTTCTATTTTTAATTTTGAATTGAATGATTGAGTAAGTTTTTTATTTAATTTTTTTTATACAATAATTAGTTTGGACCTAACATAATTATATTATATAATTTTTTTAAATGTATGCATATATCTATATATCTATATATATAAAGCAAAAGACAAAAAATGGTGAAACATTTAAAATACTGGAAAATATCCTTGGTTAATTCAAATATTAAAAATTGAAATTATTAATTAAATGAGGATAATATGGTAAATTCACATTTTTCATATTAAAAAAATTAAAATTAAACAAAATAAGATAATAGCTCCTATTTTTATGGAATATAACTACCCATGTTATCTTTTATTAATTCTAAAAATAAAATAAACAATAAAAAAGAAAATCAATTGGTACATGCGTGAGCATGTGCCAATGGGCTAGTATATAAAGCAAAAGACAAAGAATAGTGAAACATTCAAAATACTAGAAAATGCCATTTGTTAATTCAAACATTAAGAATTGAAATTATTAATTAAATGAGGATAATATGGTAAATTCATATTTTCTCATATTAAAATAATTAAAATTAAAAACAAAATAAGATAATAAGTTCTACTTTTATGGAACATAACTACCTATATTATATTTTCTTAATTCTAAAAATAAAATAAAAAAAAAATAAAAAATAAAAAATAAAATCAATTGGCATGTGCAAAGAGACTGATAGGATTTACACAAATTAGGTGCCTTCCCAATTTGGGGTCCTAGGCGACTGGCTTGTCAATTTGTGCCTAGGACCTCCCCTAAATCAAGTAATCAAATATCAACATATATTTCTCCCTTTTTGTCCCTACATCATCTGGTATTGGGCCCCACTTTCAGGACGTATAATGTAATAATGGCCGCAACCGTCAAGACCAACGTATAGTATTGAGGAAAATTCTGTGCACCATTTTAAGGGCCCCACCTTCAGGACGTATAATGTGATAATGGCAGCAACCTTCAACATCAACATATATTATTGATGGTGTTCTCCTGTGCACCATTTTAAGAAGTTAAGGTGTGTTCAAATATACTAAAGTTTATTTACGAAAATATTAATGTTATTTGTACTATATTTATTGACTTTGATGACTATTCTAATCGGGTGGGCCTTATCAATGTATTTGGGGTCCATTTGTATTAGAGAGGTGGTCAATAATGTGTTCAGTAACTGGGATACACATAGCACCACTCTTACGAAAAAAATGACTTAAATGGAGAGAAACATTTGCAATGTTTAATTATAAAATTTACCTCATTTGGTAAGTAGGAAGAAGATAGGAAATTATAAATAGTTATCTCATCGGTCATCAACTAAGCAAAGCTTAATTAAATTACCTCTGGAACTTGGTGGCCTACTTTCTCTGCCTTCTGGGCATATTATTTTTAGTCTTTCTGAAAGTTTTTCATATGAAGGAATTAGAACTTAAATTATAACATCACGTATCTTGTATTTCGAAAGAGAAAAAGTACTAAAAATACATGTGGTTTAGTCAGTCAGATATATGGAAGAAGATGAACAAAGTAAAAAAAAAAACTCACCTATGACTCTGTGGTTGACTGCTTGATGTTTGGGGCTCATCTTTTAGACTGAGTGAAGATAATGGTTTTGAAAGAACCTCCACAGGATCAGCCTCAGCCTCATGGAAGCTGCTCGAATCCACCGGCATTCTAATCGGGACAACTGCGTCTCTGTCGCAATTGAGAAACAATGGATGATTTAAGCCATGCTAGCACAAATGTACTGTTCTATTAAACTTGAACATTTGTCAAATCCCTATATACATACCCATCAACACATTTGAGCAGGCAAAGGTTCATCTCAGCGGTTGTATAGCTATGAAACATGTTCTCAAGCCGCTTATCAAGTTCGGGAGTATCAGAAACTGGAAGAACATCCCAAATCTTCAAAACCTGGACATAATCTGAATTCTCCTGGAGAACATCTACAGACCAAATGAGATTCAGCAGTCCTTTAACTTTGTACTTCTGTAACACTTGAGCACAAGTCCCATGGACTATAGTTCTTTTATTCTTGCGAGATTGGCGCCAACCATTGGAGAGCTTTGTTAATAAGGAAACCAGTTCCCGATGGATCTCAGTGTCCTTAATCTTTTGCATGGAATTCTGAAATTCATTGGTGAAGCAAACCTATACAGGAAGAAGATTGATTTAATGCTACAAAACGTAAAATCTGAACTCAAATATCCTAAGCACCAAGCCACTAAAAGTTTAATGAGGACTAAAAGAACGAATTCGCCTTTAAAGAGGCATGTTGCCCATTCAAAGGAAATTTGTGCACTCTATAAGCTTTGATTGATAATGTTAGGTGCAACAGAACACTATATATTGGAGGCATGCAGAACAGCAGTCTAATGTAATTCGAACAAAAAGGAAACGTAGCAGCGCACCTTCCATTTGGCATTTTTGAACAGCAAAGAATCAGAATTAAGTGGAATATGAACTTGGCCAAGCTCCATGAGGGCAACTGCAATGGCCTGAGCCAAGTTCTTTTCATCATCAGCATTATAAAAACATTTGCGTTTCTTTGCGTCAAGAATTAGCCTCTTCCAAATAGAGTTACTTCTAATCAAAGTTGCTTCGTTCCCCAAAATCCAAAGACAGTGCCTACAGACACAAAGAAACAAATCAACTTCCTCAGAAGCACCAAAAATTCAGACAGTATAAGCTACTACATGTACAACCGCAATGTGACAGAAGCACCTTGCACGCGTTAGCATCACGTTTGCTCTTTGAAGATTGGAAATGAAACCAACATATCCTTTCTCGTTACATCTGACTGTGGAGATAATTATCACATCATCTTCACCACCTTGGAATCCATCAACAGATTGCACACTTACAGAGAATCCATCATTGCCAGAAACTTCACTGTATTCTGTGACTCTCTCTTGAATTGCATTAACTTGAGCTTTGTAAGGTGATATAACCCCAACACTAACCTTCTTTTTTGTTCGAATAAATTCTGCGGTGCATAAAAAAAGTTACAGAAAAAACCTTCCAAGCATCACAATCATAAATGAAGCAGTTAAGAACATCTACAGTAACTTACAGTAAAAATTACCTCTGTATAGGCTTGCAACAATCTCACAGACCACAGCAACCTCAACCATATTTTTCCGACTATGCCCGCGATCAAATTCTTCTTGTCCATTGGCTACATCTATAAAGGAATAGCATCCGTACATTTTTCCTGAAAGAAAGCACTTCTCATAGCTTCCTTGCTTGACATTTGGACCATCTAATATCCGGTTGTTGTAAAACTCCCTTTTTGGGAATAAGCTGATTGATGGATGCATTCTATACTGAACATTGAGAAGGTGCCTCTCATGTCCCAACAGTAGAAGTCTTTCGAACAAACTTCTTCCAAAACCAGCCTTCTCGGAGATCTGAAAGTGCATTGTTCAAAATTCACATAAAACATAAAAGCTTTACAAACTTTTTAAACTGTATGACACAAAGGACAAAATGAAACCTTGCTTATAACCATAGCAGGGAGTTGCCTCTCATCTCCTATGAGAACAGCATGGCGAAGACCGGGTAGTTGCAAAGGAATTGCTGATTCACATTCTTTAAGCTGAGCAGCTTCATCAATCACTAACAAATCCAGGGGTGCCTTTTTCTCTGTCTGCAATGTAGCAGAGCTTGACACGGTGCAAAATATTATGGAAGCATTTGCCAAGCAGAATTTCCTTATTTTCTCCAACTCTTTCAAATTAGGAACACAAAATTTACGAAGCGACCTTAGTTTACGAAGAAAATCTTTTAGAACTAATTGTGACCTCTCATTAGCAAAACCAACCTCATGCAGTAAAGATTTAAGAGAATTGAGCAAATCCAGAGCTCCAATCATGTCAGTCACAACCTCTAGTGAAATGCAAGAAGTTGGTAAGTGAGTGTACAAATTTACCATGCAAAACTCCACATGCTCACCAACTGAATTAAGTTTTTCCTTCACAAACTCCTCAAAGGTCTGAAAATCATTCTCATTATCCCTTGTTTTGTACTTTTCCTTTGGATCCTCAAGCAAACCTATCATTGACTTCAACCAATGTTTCCATCCAGTCCCAGGGTTAAAACACTGGGCCAGAATTTCAATACGATAATCAAGAAATACCTCAACAAGGTCATCATAATTATCGATCTTCATTCGTTCCCCATTCCCAAATAGAATTATATCTCCAAGTCCATACTTTCCATAATCAAGAGACTGATTAATCAATCCCAGGAGTCTTGCTGTCACTTCTAACACGGCGACATTCGTTGGAGCACATGTTAGTGTTCTGCACTTCAACTTCAAGAGGGCAAAGAGTGACATAGCAACTGTCTTGGTTTTTCCAGTCCCCGGAGGACCCCATATTAGTTTGATGGTATTTTGGTGAGTACATTTACTCAAATTGATACAGTTCCAAACTGCAGCTTCTTGGGAATCATTTAGATCAGAGCCCATTGAGGGCCATCTATTTGAAAGGGCAGCAGAGCATTTTTCCTTAGAAAAGCAAATTGAACAAGAATTCCCACCCTGTAAGAACGAAACATAAATGCACTGTTCGGAGCTTTGCGAATCAATTAGCAACTAAACATATCAAACAATGCACTAAGAGTAGATCATCCTTATTCTGAAAACATAGAACAAGGCCTAATTAATGTGCAGGCATGATGTTAAAGAAAAGAAAAGAAAAATTACCTGTGATGAATTGGGTTGCACTTGCAGCACATTCTTAATTATATTTGTGTTTGCCTTTTCTGAGATCAAAGCTTTCCATATGCGAACATTTGTTGTCATGTTGATCAGATAGACAGCAAAAAGTTTTCGTCCTCCTCTACGTATAGGCTTTGATGAGCGTATAAAGAGCCTATTATCTCCGCCTGGACGAACATACGCAATGAGATATGAATCTCTCAGCCTGTTCAAATGATCACTGCATGTTGGTCTAATATCAGTCAAGGCAATAAGATCTCCAGTCTGCGCTCATAATTTTCAGCTTCTCCACTGCCCTTTATTATAATAACATAAGAAAAGTCCTTGGCATTTTTATGACCCTTCGGTGTAACAGCCAGAATTTCACAAGTAGGTGCCTGTGGCAGAGTCTCCATGCTTGAGAGTAAATCAGCATGTGTTTCCTCAACAAGCGAAGGAATGAACATTTTCATGTAACTCGTCACGGTCGAAAATGTATCAGGTATTTCCGTCACCTGTAGTAATTACAGTTTACAAACATCAAAGCAAAATTGACAAGCATGCATAACTCATCACATTGTAATTACTACAGGACGAGACACGAAGAAGAGCAGACAAACCTGGTTTTTGTATAGATTTCTGTTGAGAACATCCTCCATAGACCAAGAGAAGACCAAATCGATTAAGCCACTGCCAGCAACTCCCTCCTTTTCCACACTAGTCTCTTGATGATCCATAGCTGCTTACTGATTTTCTGATTTTCGCAATGAATTCTTTGTAAGTGGAAGCTCAAGTCAATTGCTTAGCACCGAAGCAGAGCAGAGCAGCGGAAGAGACCTTCCGACCAGCTGCATTTCATGTTTTCTTTTGCTTTGCAATAACAAATTGATACCCAAGTACTTTTGCAATGAATAAAGGGCTAAGCTAAGTATAAAGTAACAACTTGTAAGAATTAAACATTCATGTTAAAATAGAAAAAATGGAAGGAATATAAGAGTGGTCTTGGTTCGACCTCATAAAGTTTGGACTATTGCTTGAATTAAAAAAAAGAAAAAAAGAATTAAAGATTATAAACATTCCCTTCTTTTATAGGAAGAAAACAAACGGGTACAAGAACATTGGAAGTGCCTTTTCTTTTTATGAAGTGATTCTCTCTCTTTTCTTTTTTTTTTTTTTTTTGGGGTTAATGGACGATTCAATAAAAGCCCCATGACAGAGGCCAAAAGGGGAGCGAAACCCACCAACAAAACAGAGACGCCAACAAAAGGAAACCCAAGATCCAGAAAGGCCTAGCCCAAACCAGACCAATAGACTCGGGCCTTAAAAGAAAATCACCTCTTGGGCCCCAAACAAAATAAGCCAAGAGATAAGCAAGCTACAATCTTAGAGAGAGATAAGCAGGAAGCAGGGAGTTGTTCAAACTGAAGAAATCAAACTAACCATCACTTATGAAATCTCAGAAGGGGCAATTAAAATTGGGAAAGGAGATTAGGTTTTTCTTTTAAAAGAAAACAGAGAAGTGATCTTAAGGATTGATTGATGAGAGCCTATCAGACAAAATTTTAAACTCTTCTCTCTCTTGTATTTCTTTCTAGATTTTTAAAGGATTTGCCGCCCATTATTAAAAGAATCACCCAACTCCAGAAAACATTTACTATAAATACAAGAAGGAGTGAACAAGGCAGGACACTTAATTCAACAACAATCAATCAAAAACTATCAAACAAACAAACAACTCAAAAATCAACCAAAAAGCCCACTTGAATTCCAAGTGAAACCAACTTCAAATCAGAATTCCCAAGGTTCGGACTTAGAAAATAAGTCCATCAAAACGAGATTTCTCTCGTTACAAATTTGGTTCAGCAAAGAACCAAGACTGGTAGAGCTTGAGCTTTTCCCAAACATGAAAACCTCAACAAATTTCACGATCTGAGCCCAAGTCCTCGAGAACACCATACGCCCTTGGTGAAGAAACCGCATGATTCGCCCACTCAAAAGCCTCACAAAAGCTTGAAGTACATTAAAGTTATGCCATAATTAACCTTTGGTATCAATTTACATTGTAGCTTAGCAATCGAAGTTGTCAGCGATCCGATCCGGCCCGGCATTTCCGGTCTAGTCGGATCAGAACCTCCTATCGGCGAAATGGAATTCGGTATCCTTTCATCTTTCTAGCGTGGATATTTATTTTTATAGTTTTGTAAAAGCGATTCGCCTAAAGATTTAAATTCCATCAACCATTACGGCGAACAACCTCTTTATCTGAGATAAATTGTTAAAGTCCTCATCGAGTCTGAGGCAAGAAAAGAACTTACTTGGGAGATATTCTTCACCCAAATTCACAATCATTTGTTTGCAGAAATCAGTAACTTGGGGCGCAAGTTATCCATTCTAAACTAAGTCTGCTAGAATCTTCATTGCTAGCAGTGGCTCGCTCGCATACCAAAGAAAGCTGACTTGTTGACCAAACCATGGTTCTCAAGGCGGTGGGAACTTTGCCCTTCCACCACAGGAGTAAACGCAAAACGGGTGAACAATTTGGCACGCCCAGTGGGACTTCTCAGTATACATATTCTCACAGAATTCTTCTCAAGTTTATGAATATTGGAAGCTCTAGCCAGAACCCACACCACGACATGGAGATAAACCAGGTGGCTCTCATGGAAGGACTGGAATCAAAGGAGAGTGATGCGGCACTCGGCTGCAGCGGCCACGAGGAGCGAAGATCGGGACCGCTCGAAGGATGAACTGATACAAGAATCGTGTTACAACAAGAGGTCACAACACAAAGGAGCCAATATACTCTAAATAATATGCACCATGGTACAATGGCGAGTTAATAAGCGATTGAGAAAGGATGTGAGGCGCCATGGCGTAATCCCAAATCGGATCTTGTAGTCCGGCTAGACCTTCCTATGGTCCCCACGGGATTGGCATGGCCATATCAAGAGAATCCTCTTATTGTGCGAGATAGCTAGATGCGAGCGTGAGGAAATTCGAGGCTAGCGGAGGAGGAGCTCTTCGCCCAAGAACGCGTCGAGCCCTAATCAGGCGACCGAAGGCCTGCACCATGACAGTTAGCAGAATCAGCGAGCCTCGGCCTATTCCATAACAAGTGGCCCCACAGGATCACCCTTTGGCAGTGCAACGACAATGTTTCCCTCTGACCCAAAGGATGGATCTCAATCCATTCCCTCCACCTACAAGAGGAATGAGAGGCGGGGAAACTACCCTTTGCTAACCATGATAGGAACAGGCGGGGGCAAATTGGAGGAACCACCTAGATCTGGAAGAGCGGGAGGAACACAGGGAAGAAGTTCGCGGACCATATAGGGCGGATTGATTCGCCCAGCGAGCAGGGCAAAATCTCCTCCCTATTAATGCTTTAAATGCGTGGGGGCATTGCAAAGGATGATCAGAGAAATGATGGAGCCTGAAGCCAGAAGAGGAGAAAGGCCCACCTACAGAAAGCCATATCTACCTTACATTGATCATATACCCTTATCCCCAGGTTTCAAAGTACCAAACTTCACTTTGTTTAACGGAGAGGATCCCAACGCTTCATCGATCGAGCACATGGGCAGATTTTCTGTCCAGTGTATAGCCATAGAGAATAACCCCATTGCTAAAGCTAAGGCTTTTCGAATTCTCTCTGGACAAGCTTTCACTTGGTACACCAATACAAATTCTGTTGGACTTAGGAGCAGATGGAGTGTTTTCCATGACTACTATTACGATTGGCTAGAAGTCACCATCGTTACCTTCTGCCCTCAAGCAGTGAAGATGAACTTGCCCAAGACTTTATAACCAGGTTCAGGAAGCTCAAAATGAAGTGCCGAATCCCCATGGAAGAAAGACACTTCATTCAAATGGCTCAAGCTGCCCTCAAGATCTCTTTGAGAAAAAGATTTGATGGGATCTGTTTGGAGATCTGCTGGCGGATAAAGCATCAAATACGAGGAGTGCTCAGGGAAGAACAGCAGAAGAGGAACTCTTCCAAAGGAACATATTACAAGTCCCCTTCTTCTTCAATACATATGATTAAAGTAGAGTCAGAAGAAGACACAGAAGGCTCGGAGGAGAGAGAGATTGTCGTGGCAGAAATGGCAAAATTAAAGCACCCCATCGGTTGTAAGGCTCTTACAAAGCCTCCAAAAGATCAGAAGCCCCCACCATTCACAGGAGGGTTTGTTCCAAACAAACCGACGCAGAACAAGGTGTATTCCTTTGATCTAACCAAGGTGGATGCTTTGTTTGATGAAATGTTGCTGCAAAAAGCAATAGAGACACCCCACAGAATGCCCAAGCCAGAAGAACTCAAGGGCAGACAGTATTGCAGATGGCACAATTCTTGGAATCATTCTACCAATAGTTGTGTTGTTTTCAGAGATGTCATACAAGAAGGGATAACAGCAGGAAGGTGAAGGTGGCAGAGAAGCCTCCATCTGTCTGAGACCCTTTTCCCCACCACAAGTCAACATGGTCAACATAAATTGGCGAGCAGAAGAGGGCAAACCCTACAGAGGCCGGCTCAGAGAGAATAGTCTCAAAAGAGACTATTGAGAGACCAAAGGCAACCATCTCACGGTGGGGTAGTGCTCTGCAGAAGTGCAAATGTGAGGTGGTGAAAGTGGTCCTAGATAGACAGAGGCTGCCCACTCCTAGTGTTTTTGACCGGATTGGAACCACATCCCATGATAGAGCTAGATAGAGACTACCCGGGCTGTCCGAGGCCTAGCGAAGAACGACTAAGCAGCCCAAGGAGGAAATATCAATAAAAATTCCCGAAATGAGAAACCTCTGGCGACTATCATTGAAGGCGGTAGTATTACATCGAGAAGAATGGCGGACCAACAATGGAGCTAACAAGAACTCAAAAGAGGAGGTTGAGAGATGTGCACATTCCTCAATAACAAGAGCAATGCGCGAGATAATTCCATAAACCAATTCGCGAAAAGGGAAAAAGCGAAATGCTTCCCAGACAGAACAAGCAATCTCTCGGCTATAGAAGGCGATGAAAGTAGAATCTTGAGAAACCTTCTATCCATCCTGCCTCCACCTCGGAAATCTACTTAAAACTCCACAACGGAAGGAAAATCCGACCCTATTCCGGTAGAAGGACAATAGGACTAGGCGAGGAATATGAAGAGGAGCAGTGGATTATGAGCCATCTACAGATGACAGAATGCACTCCTCGGAATAGGAGAAGCGAGGGAGAATGGGCGGAGGAATACGGTGAGGAGCAGATGGATTATGACGGAGAATTGGATGCACGGCGAGGCCTTTGGTGCGGGGTGGAGGACTTGTTACAAGGTGACCTAGACATCAACATGGTGTTCATTATGTCGAGAAAAGTTCTGGGCTGCAGAGGGACAGGAAAGCACTCGGAGGGAGATGTATTTTCGAGGAAAGTTTTGAATACAAGTTGGCACCTCAGACCCTTGTTCATAACAGCAAACTTTGGGGGTGTTCCTATTCCTAAAATCATGGTAGATGGAGGTGCAACCATCAACCTTCGCCTCCTGAATCTTTGAGCAAGATGGGCGAGCAGAAAGGATTTGATTCCAACCCGCTTGACTGTCACCAATTTCGCAGGGGGCATTACCAAGACTCATGGGATCTTAGATGTGGATGTTATAGTAGGAAGCAAGAAGCTGAAGATTGCATTCTTTGTGGTGGATACTACTTCTACCACTTACAATGCACTGCTTGGCAAAGACTGGATTCATCATAGTCTATGTGTTCCTTCCACTCTTCATCAACAGTTAGCTTTATGGAATGAAGAAGGTTACATGGAGATAGTAGAGGCCGATCCATGGCCATTTCTGCCTTCTGCCATGTGTTCCGAAGCAAGGTACTATCATGATGACCTTGGTCCTTTCACCTTCCTTGGAGTCAACCAGAACGACCGCCCTCATGGTGTCACAGCCCAGAGGCTCCTTGAAAATGGTCTAACCAATTCCTTAGAGGACTGGAATAGACCTTTTGTTCTAAACTTCCAGAACTCTGATGTTTAGTCCCAATCAACAGAAGAAGAATCGAGCCGCAACAATCCGATCCATTACAAAAAGATTGTTGATATATTGGGAGGAAATGAAGCTCTTCATGCAGGATCCAGCCATTAATATGGCAGAATTCACCCATGAAAGCATGGAAGACCAGAAGGAAGAAGAATTACAGGAGGAAGTGCTAGATTTTACGCCAAAGCATCACTGGATGACTCTCGCAGAAGTGGAAGATCCTTTACAGGAAATAAACTTAGGGACAGAAGAGGATCCAAGACCTACTTTTATTAGCACACTATTGAAAGAACCACTTAAGACTGAGCTCATTGCACTTTTGCAGGAGTTTAGAGATTGTTTTGCTTGGCATTATCATGAAATGCCAGGACTAGACAGGAAATTAGTAGAGCACAAGCTGCCAATCAAAGAGGGTTACCTTCCAATCAAACAGGCCAGAAGAAGAATGTCCATGGACACAGAACTAAAGGTCAAAGAAGAAATAGAAAGGCTGCTCAAGGCATGATTCATCAGGCCAGCCATCTATGCTGATTGGCTAGCTAATATTATACCAGTTCTGAAGAGAAAAACCGGGGCGGTCAGAATTTGTGTGGACTACAGAAATCTAAATGAAGCTTCTCCCAAGGATAAGTACCCTACGCCAATGGCAGACATGCTAGTAGATGGAGCTGCCCACAACAAGATGCTATCTTTTATGGATGGCAATGCAGGTTACAATCAGATCATGGTAGCAGAAGAAGACATCCACAAGACAGCCTTCATGTGTCCAGGACATATAGGTGCTTTTGAGTACACTGTAATGCCTTTTGGCTTAAGAAATGCAGGAGCCACTTATCAAAGGGCAATGAATTCTGTCTTCCATGATATGATAGGGCATTCTTTGGAAGTTTATATCGATGATGTAGTGATTAAATCCCCAGAGGAGGGAAACCACATGTCAAATCTAAGGAGGGCATTCCTAAGAATGAGGCAACATAAACTGAAGATGAACCCAAAGAAGTGTGTTTTTGGAGTTCAAGCAGGAAATTTCCTAGGATTCTTAGTCCACCAGAGAGGCATAGAAATCCACAAAAACAAAGCAAAGTCCATCATAGAAGCTCTGCCGCCTAGGAACAAGAAAGAATTGCAGAGTCTCTTAGGAAAAATTAATTTTCTAAGGAGATTCATATTTAATTCTATAGAGAAGATCCAGCCTTTCTCCTCTTTGTTAAGATTGAAACAGGAACAAACCTTCAAGTGGGAAGAACAGCACCAACAAGATTTTGAGGAAATCAAGCATTACCTCTCAAATCCACCAGTTCTGTCCCCACCAAAGAGAGGCAGACCACTCAAGCTCTATGTATCTGCATCAGAAGTATCCATTGGGAGTCTGTTGGTTCAAGATAACAAGGAAGGGAAGGAACATGCAGTCTACTACCTGAGCAGAACTCTAACAGAGGTGGAAAGAAAATACTCTGCGATTGAAAAACTTTGCCTAGCCTTGTACTTCACTGCTGTGAAACTCAAACACTACATGCTGCCATACATCATCTACATCATTGCCAAAACAGATCTGATCAAATACATGCTAACAAGACCAATGCTGAGAGGCAGAATTGGAAAATGGACCTTGGCCTTGATAGAATTTGCCTTCAGATATGTTCCTTAGAAAGCTGTCAAAGGACAAGCTGTGGCAGACTTCCTACCAGATCATCCTGGGGAGGAGATTGAAAACATGGACTCTTTGGACATAGCAAATGCTGATCTATTGACCAGAGCTCACACTTGCCTCAACAATCCTATCTATTCGGTTCATCTCACACCTTGGAAGCTGTACTTTGATGGATCAAAAATTGATGTAACTTCTGGGGCAAGAATTGTTTTGGAAGAACCACTTGGAATCGACATTACTCTTTCCAATTGGATTTCCAGTGCACCAACAACAGGGCAGAATATGAGGCTCTAATCATTGGCTTAGAAATGCTGGTAGAACTAGGAATCCAATCTGTGGAAATCTTAGGAGATTCCATGCTTGTTTTGAAACAAATTGCTGGGGAATACAAGTGCCTAAGCCCTTCTCTAGCCGTCTACTTGGTGGCAGCTAGGAATCTTCTGACAGAATTCAGAGAAGGTACTTGGGAGCATATCCCAAGGGAAGAAAACTTTGCAGCCAATGAATTGGCTCAGGTAGCAACAGACACACAAATACCTGAAGATTGTGTACAAAGAATCATTAAGATAGGGAAGAAAAGCCTACCATCTGTTCTAACCAGGGGGATGTAAATAGATGTCAATTCTGCCGCAATCACTGAAGATGATTGGAGAAATCCTATCATGACTTACTTACGATATCCAACTCTGCCCTCTGAGAAGAGAGTCAGAATCATGGCTTTGAACTACCTTATGTGGAACGAAGATTTGGTCCGAAAGAGTAAGGATGAGGTGCTTTTAAGGTGCCTCGGAAAGAAAGAATACATGAAAGTCATGGGGGAAACTCATAAAGGAATCTGTGGAGCTCATCAAGGTGGGAGGAAAATGTGCTGGTTAATTAGAAGGTATGGCTACTTCTGTCCAACCATGATGAAAGATTGCATTGACTATTCCAAGGGGTGTGAGTCTTGTCAAAGACACGGCCCAATCCAGCAGGCTCTTTCAGTTCCCATGAATCCAGTGGTAAAGCCATGGCCCTTTAGAGGATGGGCAATGGACCTCATTGGCAAGATCTATCCAGCCAGCAGCTAGCAGCACTGTTTTATCATTGTTGCCACAGACTATTTCACTAAGTGGGTAGAAGCCAAGCCTGTTAAATCCACTACATCTTAAGAGATCATCACTTTCATAGAAGAATAGATTATACAGAGATTTGGCATCCCAGAATCAATCACAACTGACAGAGGATCTTCTTTCATATCTGGAGAAATGCTGGATATGGCAGAGGCATTCAAATTCAGGCTGCTTCAATCCACTCCCTATTATGCTCAAGCTAACGGGCAGGCAAAATCAAGCAACAAGGTAATCATCAACATTATCAGAGAAATGCTTGAGAAGAATCTAAAGCAGTGGCATGAGAAGTTGTCAGAAACTCTGTGGGTATATAGAACTTCAAAAAGAGAAGCAACTAGCATGACCCCCTATGCATTAACCTATGGTCATGATGCAATTCTGCCTATGGAGATCGCTGTTCAATCCCTCAGAATTGCTCACCAACATAATCTGGTATGAGAAAACTACTCTCAAGCCATGCTGCTAGAACTGGAAGAATTGGATGCAAGTAGAATTGACACCCTCAATAAACTCCTGGCAGGAAAGCAAGCTGTGTCAAGGGCTTATAACAAAAGAGTCAAGAACAAGAATTTTGAAGAGGGAGAGATAGTCTGGAAAGCAGTTATGCCCCTTGGAACACATGTGGCTGGTTGTGGAAAATGGTCACCTACATGGGAAGGCCCTTTCATAATCAATCAGATCCTTGGAATGGGGGCATACAGGTTGCAGGATCGAAAAGGGGAAGTTCACGCTGCCCCAATCAATGGCAAATGGTTGAAAAAGTTTTTCCCAACTATGTGGGACTCACAAGCCATACAGACAGATCCGTGATAGAGAAGGAACAACACAAACTGTTTATTTGATTCTATCCAATTTATTTCTAATCCAAGTTGTTTACTGATTTATTTCCCTTTTGTTTTTTATCACTTCTGTTTATTTTTTCAAAAGAAATTGAAAACCAAAATTGCAACAAAAATAAACTTTATTTAAAATAAATAGCCATGGGGCCTTCCCCATGGAAAATTGTTCATCATAAAGCAAAAAATAAAAGCATAAATAAACTAACAAAATCAAAATCCTAATTTCTTGAGAGTTTCTTGCAAGTTGGTCTTTTTAATGGAAAGTTCTTTTTGAAGCAACACCCCCTGATGGATTGAAGCCTCTGCAATCTCCGAGGCTGGCCTGGAAGCTACAACCATGCTCTGCACAAGGAAGGTAGCCTTAGTCTTGGAGCTCAGTCCAGCCCGAGCCTGTTCTTCACTTCCCTGCACTCTGCCGGTGATTTTGAAGCTCTGCAATCTGCTTCTCCAATTTGTCTGCAGTGGCTTTGGCCTTGCAGAACTCAGAGGTTTTGAAGGTGGGCTTGAGATCCTCATAACGGTCATAAAGGTTGAGCACATCCCTTGCCAACCAAGGCTCATTTCAAGTATAGGTTTTGGGGCCATGTTCTGTCTGCGCAGCAAGTCCGGATCCTTCATCAGTGGTCAATGGCTTCCCTATCCTCATCGGCTCTAGTTGATGGCAGCGGATCTTGACCTCTCCATAGCCTCCTCCATTGCCTTGGATTTTGCCTTGCCTACAGGAAAGCTGAGCATCTCCAATCTTTCTAGCTGGGCATCTAAGTCCATAGCTTCAAACTTTGCCAAATCTGGATCAGCAAAGGAGGTCGTGGTAGATGAACTGGAAGGGAATGAATAGGCATTGCGAGGAAGCATAAGTAAAAAAGCAGTGAAAAAGAGAAAAACCCAAAATGCAATAAACACTTACAGCAACAATTGAAGGCTTCAAGGAGTGGTCATCGTGCGAAGGCAGACTCGGCACTTCTACCTAGAAAGCGAAGCGATTAAGGAAGTAAAACTAGAAAATTACAGAAAATAAAGAGCGATTAAGAAGAAAATTACCATCACTTGAGGGCAGCTACCACGCGTTCACTACACCTTACAGGCTGCAGCGAGTAATTGCACGCTTCACAAGCTCGGATGCGATTGCTCTTATTGTTCCCGAGTTGTTGGAGCAGATGGATTGTTCCTATTTTTATAGTTTTGTAAAATGCGATTCGCCTAAGACGACTTAAATTCCATCAATCATTCTCGCGAACAACCTCTTTATCTTGAGATAAATTGTTAAAATCCTCACCAGTCTGAGGCAAGACAATAACTTACTTGGGAGATATTCCTTACCCAAATTCACAATTGTTTGTTTGCAGAAATCAGTAACTTGGGGCGCAAGTTATCCATTCTAAACTAAGTCTGCTAGAATCTTCATTGCTAGCAGTGGAACGCTCACACCAAAAAAAACTGACTTGTTGACCAAACCATGGTTCTCAAGGCAGTGGGAAACTTTGCCCTTCCACTACAAGAGTAAACGCAAAACGGGTGAACACTATGATATCTAATTTCTTGGGATTAACCTGATTCTTGTTTCCTTTTTTTTTTTTTGGTTTTTGATTGAAATGGTCTTCCAATTATTGCTCGAGTTTCATTTTGGTTCATGAATTAAAATTTTCATTTCAATAGCCCTTCAATTATCTATTTAGTTTCAAAACGATCTCACCGTTAAAGTTTGTTAATATTATCGCTAAATTGAGGATAAAACTATCCATATAAATTAAAATATTAACACTTTAATTAAAAATTAAAGGAAACTATTATTAAAATTAGAAAATAAAAATTGAATCTCACCAGAAATACCTATTGTAGTTGGAGGACCAGTATTCAGGAACAAGGAAGAGATGTTATTCACCACCACCACCACTCTCTCTGTCTCTCTCCCCCCACGAGCCTCCTCTCCCACCAAAAATTTCTCAAGACACCCACTACCTCCTCTCCCAGCTAGATAGATCCCATCACAAAGGGCAGAATTATCAATGAAGAAGAAGGAAATTGGAGAATAAGAAAGGAAGATAGAGCCGACCATGACATCAGTTGGCTGGAAGTAGATGAAGAGGTAATACCCGATCACAAGCCCAATTGAGGTTCCAACTCCAAAATCGCAAAAACCCAAAATCGAACTCAGAATACCCATCTCTAATCTGCCCTTAACATTTCTGTTTCTAGTAGCTGTCCACCAAAGGGTTTTAGAATTTTTCTTATTTAGTTCCTAAGATTGTATTTGATTCATTGAGCTGATGCTGCTACATGGACAGGGACACCTGCGATGTTTCGTCAGAATGCCCCACCCATGAATTTCTTTTCATTTCTGGAAAATTCAAGAAATGTGCCAACAACTCTTAGAGACTTTAAATCCATGGATTTGTTCCCTCAACAAGCTGGTTTTGGCTCCTCTGTTCCCATAGAAGAGGTTCCGTAGATCCATTTTCTGTAAATTTAAATGCATTGTTGCAGCAAATGATTTTGTTCAGTTTATTGCACATGGACAAGTAGGAAGTTATATATAGCGAGGTCTGTCATAACTTATATGTGAAGTATTTTCTTAGGCTCATTCCGGCTTGTTCATCATGTGTCAGTGTGAAGAAATATTCCCCAGGAGAGCCTCGAAAGGCACAAATGACCATATTCTGTGGCGGACAAGTTATAGTGTTCAACAGAATAATTGACAGAGAGAAGAACTGGGTGAAATAGGAATCGGGGAGTTGCCTGGATGGACAGACTTTTACGGTAGGACCATTTTGATACAAATAGAGAGTTGTAGACTATTGTAGGCCTCATCAGAGAGAGTAGGCCCATATATATATAATTATGTATAAATAAGAGTTTAGGATTAGGATTATATCACTTAAATCACATATATAATTTGTTTCATTTCATTTACTTTTCTTTACTCATTCCTAGTTTATAATTGGATAATTAGCACATTAATTTGTGTCAATTATTAATACAACAATTATATATATATATATATATATAAATAAGATGAACAATATATCATATCACTAAACATAATCATATCACGAAACATAATCGTACTACTACCACCAAATATAATCATGTTTTTCTTGAACACATCACCAAACATTTACATATTTATTTATACCATCCTTTAAAAAAAATATCTTTTTGATACTTATTATTTTTTTAAATTATTTCTTAAAACGTATTATGGTCTAATTATGTAATAACCTCAAAAATAATACTTTGTTTTATTATTTTTGTGGAAAATCTTATTAAGTTGTGTGACTTTATTGAGTATTTTATGAATTTGGTTTGATGTGAAAATATTGGAATTAAGTGAGTTTAATATCAAATTTAGACTAAAATGCCCTTATGATTAAGTTTATGATTTTTTTCAAATGAAGTAGGCCCGTTTAGGCTTAGCCCGGCCCAATGGGCTTTCTCAAGCCCGACCTATGGGGGGCTTTAATTTTCTAAAAACCACTGGCCCGATATTTTCTCTCTCCTCTTTGTTAAAAACCCATTGACGAGCCCTAGACTATTGAAATGAAAAATTTAGTTCGTGGACCAAAATGAAACTCAAGCAATAGATGGGACCATTTCAATCAAAAACCTTTTTTTTTTTTATAGCCTGATTCTTGTTTCTAACGTAATACATGCACCAGAAGTTAAGTGGTTTGATTAGAAGCAGTTATCCATGTTCTAATCCTCTCTTCTCGCATATGGCTTGTAAAAAAGATCATAATACATGCCAATGTTTAGGATTTTATTATTATTATGATAAATTTGTTTTATGTATTGATTTTTACTTTACTCGAAATGACAAATTTACCCTTATCATTAACGGAAAATTGGATGAAATTCGAGAAACGTAAAGGGCAAGGGTTAAATTGGTTGTTTTAATGAGTTTGAGTGCTGAATTGGCTGATTTTTAAGTTTGAGGGGTTGAGTTCGATTAGCATGATAATTCATGGGATAGAACTTTACTCCCAATTTTATTAGGTTATATTTGGGTTTTCCTGTTTATAATTTAGTTCAATATTATGGATGCTGGATATTTATTTTGCAATATGCGAATGGGAATGGGAATGGGAATGTAAGTAGCAGAAAAGAATGCTCAGTTGGCAGGGCCACTTGTGAATGTGAAGCATGAGGATGGTGATGACTGATGAACAATTGCAAGTAGGTGTTACTTTTCCTTCTATTATATTTATATGCTTATATAATTTTATAAATGCTCTCTGCTTAGATGTGTTTGTGGGTGAGAAATGCCCATTGTTCTTCATGTTCAGCCACTCAAAAGGAGTGAGGCTTGGGATCTATTTTGCATGAAAGCTTTCTCTAGCTGTTCAAATAGATTTTACCCACCAGAGCTTTGAACTCAAAGCCAGGGATCTTGCTGGAAAACTCTAGGCATTGTAGCTTTCGGTGCTCTCATGTCAACCAAAAACTGGCTAAGCTTCAATGATTTACCCTACCATCTTAAGCTTGGTTGCATTTTTACAGAAGATTATTTGATTTGGTGTAGAAACGCTTATTCAACTTTGGATAGCAGAGGGGTTTGTGGAACAAGTTAGAGGGGCTAAGGGAGTGTCTTTGGAGCTGTCACATGAGCAAGGACTTCCCTCTCCTTTTACATATTGTTCCCCTCGATTCAGGAATGGAGAGTTTTAGCCGATGAAAATCAAAACTTTGGCACCTGTTAGATTGAATTAGGCTTGTGGGTTTTGAATTGGTCAGTGTTAAGTATCTAACGCAAAATAAATTGGCAACGAGTGGTCGTCCAAGGTTGTCCAAGGCTTGAAATTCACTATGTGAGATTTTATATTCTCGACAACGGTTGGTGGACATTGTTCTAGCTCCGGTGCCAGTTCTCTTGGGTTTTGAACCAAAGTTAATAGAAACTAGAGCCGTAAACACCTTATAACAAGGGGAAGGACCCATGGATGCATGCTATAAAGTAATATAATTGGTTCTTCATTCATATATTTCAGAAATTGTTTGATCAAGTAATCAAAGATGAACATATTTCTACTTTCTCTTTATCAGGTAATGGCTAAAACTTTGATATGTATGACATCTCACGGAGGTACAACACCTTCTAGTTCTTCCGTTGTTGCTGCTGCTGCTATGCTGCACACCGTTTTCAAAAGTTGTGTTAAAATATACCAAAGTTTATTTATGAAAAGATGGCTTAAATGGAGAAGCATTTCAATGTTATCTGGTAAGTAGGTAGAAGATAGGAAATTAGAAATTGTGTGCCTCAACTAAGCAAAGCTTGATTACCTCCTCAACCCGGTGTCCTTCTTTCTCCACCTTGTGGACATGTTACTCTTTCTGATAATTATTTATATGAAAGAATCAGTACTTAATTGCAACAATCAATGAGCCCAAATTAGAGAATTGTGTTAATTTACATATCTTGTATTTAGAAAGAGAGTGAAAATCTTGAGAACATGTAGTCATATGGAAGATGTACAGAGTAAACACTCACCCACTACTTTATGTTTGTGGCTCATCTGTTAGACTGAGTGAAGATAACGGTTTTGAAAGAATCTCCACAGGATCAGCCTCACGGGAATTGCTCGAATCTACCGGGGATCTCATCGGAACAACTTTATCTCTGTACCAATTGAGAAACAATGGATGGATGATTCAAGCCATGTCTTTAGAAACCTTTTAATCAGCAGAAATGTACTGTTCTATTATATACAACTTTAACTTTTGCTAATTTTCTATATGTACAAAATGAATAAATTCACAAGAAAAATCAAAAGTGAGTGCATACGTACCCCTCAACACATCTGAGTAGGCAGAGGTTCATCTTATCAGCTGTATAACTACGAAATATGATCTGAAGCCGCTCCGCAAATTCGGAAGTATCAGAAACTGGAAGAACATCCCAAATCTTCATAACCTGGACGTAATCTGAGTTCTCTTCAAGAACATCTACAGACCAAATGAGATTCAGCTGCCCTTTCACTTTATACTTCTCTAACAGCTGACCACAAGTCCCCCCATGAATTATAACTCTTTTATCCTTGCAAGTTTGGCGCCAGCCGTCAGAGAGCTTTGTTAATAAGGAAACCACTACTCCACGGATGTCAGTGTCTTTAATCTTTTCCATGGAATTCTGAAATTTTTGGGTGAAATAAACCTATACAGGAAGAAGATTGATTAATGCTGATACTAATATACGAAGAATAAATGCTGCAAAACACAGAATCTAAACGCAGAACGAATTTGCCTTTAAAAAGGCATGTTCCCCTATTCAGCTCTCCCTGGATAATTTATACATGTAACAGAGGAGATTTGTGAAGTCTATAAAGCCTTGATAATTTAGGTGCCATGTAGAACTTGAACGAAAGGGAAATGTGGCAGCATACCTTCCATTTGGCGTTTTTGAACAGCAGAGAATCAGCATTAAGTAGAATGTGTAGTTGGCCAAGCTCCATGAGGGCTGCTGCAATGGCCTGAGCTAAGTCCTTGTCCTCATGAGCATTATAGAAACATTTGCGTTTCTTTGCATCAAGAATTAGCTTCTTCCAAATAGAGTTACTGCTGATCAAAGTTGCTTCGTTCCCCAAAATCCAAAGACAGTACCTAACAGACATAAAACAATTGATGAAGTTCATCAAAAACCATCAAAAATTCAGAAACTAGATCCAAGCTGCTGCATGTAAAACCCCTAATATGACAGAAGTACCTTGCACGCGTTAGCATAACGTTTGCTCTTTGAAGATTGGAGACGAAACCTACAGATCCTTTCTCGTTACATCTGACAGTGGAGATAATTATCACATCATCTTCACCACCTTGAAAGCCGTCAACAGTTCGCACACTTACAGAGAAGTCAGTGCCAGAAACTTCACTGTATTCTCCGACTCTCTCTTGAATTGCGTTAACTTGAGCTTTGTAAGGTGATATTACCCCAACACTAACCTTCTTCTTTGTTCGAGTAAATTCTGTGGTCCATTAAAAAAAAAAGTTACAAAAAAGCTAAGAACATCTACACTAGCTTACAGCAAAACTTACCTCTGTAAAGGCTTGCCACAATCTCACAGACCACAGCAACCTCAACCATATTTTTTGGACTATGCCAGCGATCGAATTCTTCTTTTCCATTGACTATATCTATAAAGGAGTAGGATCCATACATTTTTCCTGAAAGAAAAGACCTCTCATAGCTTCTTTGCTTGACATTTGGACCATCTGATATCCGGTTCTTGTAAAACTCCCCTTTCGGGAATAAGCCGATTGATGGATGCATTCTGTACTGGACATTGAGAAGGTGCTTCTTATGTCCCAACTGTACAAGTCTTCCGAACAAACTTCTTCCAAAACCAGCCTTCTCAGAAATCTGAAAGTTGCATTGTTCAAAATTCACATAAACATAAAAGCTTTTCAAAATTTGAAAACTAAACAGCACAAGGGACAAAATGATACCTTGCTTTTAACCATAGCAGGGAGTTGCTTCTCATCTCCTACGAGAATAGCATGGCGAAGACCCGGTAGTTGCAAAGGAATTGCTGATTCACATTCTTTAAGCTGAGCAGCTTCATCAATCACTAACAAATCCAGGGGTGTCTTATTCTCTGTCTGCAATTTAGCAGCGCTTGACACGGTGCAAAATATTAAGGAAGCATTTGCCAAGCAGAATATCTTTATTTTCTCCAAAATTTTCAAATTAGGAACACAAAATTTACGAAGAGACCTCAGTTTACGAAGAAAATCTTTTAGAACTAATTGTGACCTCTCATTAGCAAAACCAACCTCACGCAGTAAAGATTTAAGAGAATTGAGCAAATCCAGAGCTCCAATCATGTCAGTCACAACCTCTAATGAAATGCAAGAAGTTGGTAAGTGAGTGTACAAATTTACCATGCAAAACTCTACATGCTCACCAACTGAATTAAGTTTTTCCTTCACAAACTCCTCAAAGGTCTGAAAATCATTCTGATCATCCCTTGTTGAGTACTTTTCCTGTGGATCCTCAAGCAAACCTATCATTGACTCCAACCAATGTTTCCATCCAGTCCCAGGGTTAAAACACTGGGCCAGAATTTCAATACGATAATCAAGAAATACCTCAACAAGGTCATCATAATTATCGATCTTCATTCGCTCCCCATTCCCAAATAGAATTATATCTCCAAGTCCATACTTTCCATAATCAAGAGACTGATTAATCAATCCCAGGAGTCTCGCTGTCACTTCTAACACGGCGACATTTGTTGGAGCACATGTTAGTGTTCTGCACTTCAACTTCAAGAGGGCAAAGAGTGACATAGCAACTGTCTTGGTTTTTCCAGTCCCCGGAGGACCCCATATTAGTTTGATGGTATTTTGGTGCGTACATTTACTCAAATTGATACAGTTTAAAACTGCAGCTTCTTGGGAATCATTTAGATCAGAGCCCATTGAGGGCCATCTATTTGAAAGGGCAGCAGAGCATTTTTCCTTAGAAAAGCAAATTGAACAAGAATTCCCACCCTGTAAGAAAGAAACATAAATGCGTTGTTTGGAGCTTTGCGAATCAAGCAACTAAACATATCAAACAATGCACTAAGAGTAGATCATCCTTATTCTGAAAACACAGAACAAGGCCTAATTAATGTGCAGGCATAATGTTAAAGAAAAGAAGGAGTCTAGAGAAAAAAATTACCTGTGATGACTTGGGTTGCACTTGCAGCACATTCTTAATTATATTTGTGTTTGCCTTTTCTGAGATCAAAGCTTTCCATATGCGAACATTTGTTGTCATGTTGATCAGATAGACAGCAAAAAGTTTTCCTCCTCCTCCTCTACTTATAGGCTTTGATGAGCGTATAAAGAGCCTATTATCTCCGCCTGGATGAACATACGCAATGAGATATGAATCTCTCAGCCTGTTCAAATGATCACTGCTTGTTGGTCTAATATCAGTCAAGGCAATAAGATCTCCATGCTGCGGCTCATAATTTTTGGCTTCTCCACTACCCCTTATTATAATAACATAAGAAAAGTCCTTGGCATTTTTATGACCCTTAGGTTTAACAGCCAGAATTTCACAAGTAGGTGCCTGTGGCAGAGTCTCCATGCTTGAGAGTAAATCAGCATGTGTTTCCTCAACAAGCGAAGGAATGAACGTTTTCATGTAACTCGTCACGGTCGAAAATGTATCAGGAATTTTCGTCACCTGTAGTAATTACAATTTACAAACATCAAAGCAAAATTGACAAGCATGCATAACTCATCACATTGTAATTACTACATGACGAGATACGAAGAAGAGCAGACAAACCTGGTTTTTGTATAGATTTCTGTTGAGAACATCCTCCATAGACCAAGAGAAGACCAAATTGATTAAGCCACTGCCAGCAACTCCCTTCTTTTCCACACTAGTCTCTTGATGATCCATAGCTGCTTACTGATTTTCTGATATTCGCAATGAATTCTTTGTAAGTGGAAGCTCAAGTCAATTGCTTAGCACCGAAGCAGAGCAGAGCAGCGGAAGAGACCTTCCCACCAGCTGCATTTCATGTTTTCTTTTGCTTTGCAATAACAAATTGATACCCAAGTACTTTTGCAATGAATAAAGGGCTAAGCTAAGTATAAAGTAACAACTTGTAAGAATTAAACATTCATGTTAAAATAGAATAAATGGAAGGAATATAAGAGTGGTCTCGGTTCATAACATAAAGTTTAGACTATTGCTTGAATTAAAAAAAGAAAAAAAGAAATAAAGATTATAAAAATTACTTTCTTTTATAGGAAGAAAACAAACGGGTATAAGAACATTGGAAGTGCCCTTTCTTTTTATAAAGTGACAGATATTTATTTTTTATTTTTATTTTTTTATAAATTTTTTTATTTTTATAATGGTTAAGGGACGATTCAATAAAAGCCCCACGGCAGAGGCCCAAAGGGGAGCCAAAACCCACCAACAAAACAGACATGCCAACATAGAAATACCATAATCCAACAAGGACAATGGAGCAAGGAACAGACCAAAGCAAGTCTAAGGACAAAGATGGGGGTTAAGGCCAAGGAATGAGTGATAAATCAAAATTCACTCCAGAAAAGTAATTAGAAGAAAACGAAGATGAAAAATATAAGCCAAAGGATGTTTTTCAATTCATACACAAGCCAGAGTCCATTGTCCTACCTTTATTCAATACAAATTTGTATCTAATGCGAACATAATTCAATGGATTGTAATTAATCTGTAATTCAGAAGAGTCGGCGATATAACGGCTATAACCGTGTTCATATAAATGCAAATTTGTATTTTAAACTATTTATATGTAAGGAAAAATAAGGACATCCTTACTATAGAAAGTCTATATGTACGCATCACTGTCAATTCCTTCTATTTGTTGGGGGTAATTATAAAGAAAAATGTTTGACTTAGTTCATAAATAAAATGCTGGAATAATGCTCAAATTCAAGATATTGAATTAGTGTGGTTAATTTTCCATTGTTGCCATTATTGGTCATCCTTCTGATGCCATATTTTTTTTTTTTGGATCTTCTTATCCACAGTGTAGGGGTTCAAAGTTGGGATCTCTTTTAACACTCGGAAGAGAATTATGTTGATCGTAATAGTTTTGAAATCAATAGTGATGAATATAGATCTATTTACTAATCTCAACAAGTGAATTTAAAAGTGCAAAAAGTGAAGTTTCATGTAATGCAATGGTTCATACTAAGTATTTTAAATATACAAATTTATAAATAAACCCAATCCTAAACATGTATTTATAAAAAAATCCAAACACTATTTAAACATAGAAACACACCCAAAATGAACTCCGAAGTCAACAATTGTATATTTTTTGGGTGTGTTTATAAATGGGTTTTGAGTGTGTGTAATAATGGGTTTTGGGTGTGTTTATAAAGTGTTTTGGGTGTTGAGTTTTTTTATAATTTCAGCTCCCATTTTGGGTGTTTTAGTGAAACTCCCTTTTAAATATGAGATAGTTTCGTATGATATCTAATTTCTTGGGATTAACCTGATTCTTGTTTCTTTTTTTTCTTCTTTTTTTGGGTTTTTTGATTGAAATGGTTTTCCAATTATTGCTCAAGTTTCATTTTGGTTCATGAACTAAAATTTTCATTTCAATAGCCCTTCAACTTTCTATTTAGTATCAAAACGGTCTCACCATTAAAGTTTGTTAATATTATCGCTAAATTGAGAGTAAAACTGCCCATATAAATTAAAATATTAATACATTAATATATATATATATATATAAAGCAAAAGGTAGAGAATGGTGAAACATTCAAAATATCAGAAAATGTCATTGGTTAATCAAAACATTAAGAATTAAAATTATTAATTAAATGAAGATAATATGGTAAATTCATATTTTTTATATTAAAAAAATTAAATTTAAAAGAAAAATCAGATAATGAATCTTATTTTTATGAAACACAACAACCAAATATCTTTTTTAATTCTAAAATAAATTTAAATTCTTTTTTAAAAAAAGCCTTTCACAATCATGAAAGCGCGTGTATAGAGTGCTAGTTAAAAATTAAAGGAAACTATTATTAAAATTAGAAATTAAAATTAAAAATTAAAATTGAATCTCACCAGAAATACCTATTGTGGTTGGAGGACAGGATTCAGGAACAAGGAAGAGATGTTATTCACCACCACCACCACCACCACCACTCTCTCTGTCTCTCTCTCTCTCTTTCCCCCCACGAGCCTCCTCTCCCACCAAAAACTTCTCAAGACACCCACTACCTCCTCTCCCAGCTAGATAGATCCCATCACAAAAGCAGAACTATCAATGAAGAGGAAGGAAATTGGAGAAGAAGAAGAAAGGAAGATAGAGTCGACCATGACATCAGTTGGCTGGAAGTAGATGAAGAGGCAATACCCGATCACAAGCTCAATTGAAGTTCCAACTCCAAAATCGCAAAAACCCAAAATCGAACTCAGAATACCCATCTCTAATCTGCCCTTAAAATTTCTGTTTCTAGTAGCTGTCCACCAAAGGGTTTTAGAATTTTTCTTATTTAGTTCCTAAGATAGTATTTGATTCATTGAGCTGATGCTGCTACATGGACAGGGACACCTGCGATGTTTTTTCAGAATGCCCCACCCATGAATTTCTTTCCATTTCTGGAAAATTCAAGGAATGTGCCAACAACTCTTAGAGACTTTAAATCCATGGATTTGTTCCCTCAACAAGCTGGTTTTGGCTCCTGTGTCCCATAGAAGAGGTTCTGTAGATCCATTTTCTGTAAATTTAAAGGCATTGTTGCAGCAAATGATTTTGTTCAGTTTATTGCACATGGACAAGTAGGAAGTTTAATATAGCTAGGTCTGTTATAATTTAGTTAAATATTATGAATGCTGGATATTTCTTTTGCAGTATGCGAATGGGAATGGGAATGTAATGTAAGTAGCAGAAAAGAATGCTCAGTTGGCAGGGCCACTTGTGAATGTGAAGCATGAGGATGGTGATGACTGATGAACAATTGCAAGTAGGCGTTACTTTTCCTTTCTATTATATTTATATGCTTATATAATTTTATAAATGCTCTCTGCTTAGATGTGTTTGTGGGTGAGAAATGCCCATTGTTCTTCATGTTCAGCCACTCAAAAGGAGTGAGGCTTGGGATCTATTTTGCATGAAAGCTTTCTCTAGCTGTTCAAATAGATTTTACCCACCAGAGCTTTGAACTCAAAGCCAGGGATCTTGCTGGAAAACTCTAGGCATTGTAGCTTTGAGTGCTGTCATGTCAACCAAAAATTGGCTACGCTTCAATGATTTACCCTACCATCTTAAGCTTGGTTGCATTTTTCCAGGAGATTATTTGATTCGGTGTAAAAACACTTATTCGACTTTGGATAGCAGAGGGGTTTGTGGAACAAGTTAGAGGGGCTAAGGGAGTGTCTTTGGAGCTGTCACATGAGCAAGGACTTCCCTCTCCTTTTACATATTCTTCCCCTTGATTCAGGAACGGAGAGTTTTAGCTGACGAAATTCAAAACTTTGGCACCTGTTAGATTGAATTAGGCTTGTGGGTTTTGAATTGGTCAGTGTTAAGTATCTAACGCAAAATAAATTGGCAACGAGTGGTCGTCCAAGGTTATCCAAGGCTTGAAATTCACTCTGTGAGATTTTATATTATTGAGAACGGTTGGTGGACGTTGTTCTAGCTCCGGTACCTGTTTTCTTGGGTTTTGAACCAAAGTTGATAGAAACTAGAGCCTTAAACACCTTATAACAAGGGGACGGACCCATGGATGCTTGCTATAAAGTAATATAATTGGTTCTTCATTCATATATTTCAGAAATTGTTTGATCAAGTAATCAAAGATAAACATATTTCTACTTTCTCTATATCAGGTAATGGCTAAAACTTTGATATATATGACATCTCACGGAGGTACAACACCTTCTAATTCTTCCGTTGTTGCTGCTGCTGCTATGCTGCACACCGTTTTCAAAAGTTGTGTCAAAATATACCAAAGTTTATTTATGAAAAGATGGCTTAAATGGAGAAGCATTTCAATGTTATCTGGTAAGTAGGTAGAAGATAGGAAATTAGAAATTGTGTGCCTCAACTAAGCAAAGCTTGATTACCTCCTCAACCCGGTGTCCTTCTTTCTCCACCTTGTGGACATGCTACTCTTTCTGATAATTATTTATATGAAAGAATCAGTACTTAATTGCAACAATCAATGAGCCCAAATTAGAGAATTGTGTTAATTTACATATCTTGTATTTAGAAAGAGAGAGTGAAAATCTTGAGAACATGTAGTCATATGGAAGATGTACAGAGTAAACACTCACCCACTACTTTATGTTTGTGGCTCATCTGTTAGACTGAGTGAAGATAACGGTTTTGAAAGAATCTCCACAGGATCAGCCTCACGGGAATTGCTCGAATCTACCGGGGATCTCATCGGAACAACTTTATCTCTGTACCAATTGAGAAACAATGGATGGATGATTCAAGCCATGTCTATAGAAACCTTTTAATCAGCATAAATGTACTGTTCTATTATCTACAACTTTAACTTTTGCTAATTTTCTATATGTACAAAATGAATAAATTCACAAGAAAAATCAAAAGTGAGTGCATACGTACCCCTCAACACATCTGAGTAGGCAGAGGTTCATCTTATCAGCTGTATAACTACGAAATATGATCTGAAGCCGCTCCGCAAATTCGGAAGTATCAGAAACTGGAAGAACATCCCAAATCTTCATAACCTGGACGTAATCTGAGTTCTCTTCAAGAACATCTACAGACCAAATGAGATTCAGCTGCCCTTTCACTTTATACTTCTCTAACAGCTGACCACAAAGCCCCCCATGAATTATAACTCTTTTATCCTTGCAAGTTTGGCGCCAGCCGTCAGAGAGCTTTGTTAATAAGGAAACCACTTCTCCACGGATGTCAGTGTCTTTAATCTTTTCCATGGAATTCTGAAATTTTTGGGTGAAATAAACCTATACAAGAAGAAGATTGATTAATGCTGATACTAATATACGAAGAATAAATGCTGCAAAACACAGAATCTAAACGCAGAACGAATTTGCCTTTAAAAAGGCATGTTCCCCTATTCAGCTCTCCCTGGATAATTTATACTTGTAACAGAGGAGATTTGTGAAGTCTATAAAGCCTTGATAATTTAGGTGCCATGTAGAACTCGAACGAAAGGGAAATGTAGCAGCATACCTTCCATTTGGCGTTTTTGAACAGCAGAGAATCAGCATTAAGTAGAATGTGTAGTTGGCCAAGCTCCATGAGGGCTGCTGCAATGGCCTGAGCTAAGTCCTTGTCCTCATGAGCATTATAGAAACATTTGCGTTTCTTTGCATCAAGAATTAGCTTCTTCCAAATAGAGTTACTGCTGATCAAAGTTGCTTCGTTCCCCAAAATCCAAAGACAGTACCTAACAGACATAAAACAATTGATGAAGTTCATCAAAAACCATCAAAAATTCAGAAACTAGATCCAAGCTGCTGCATGTAAAACCCCTAATATGACAGAAGTACCTTGCACGCGTTAGCATAACGTTTGCTCTTTGAAGATTGGAGACGAAACCTACTGATCCTTTCTCGTTACATCTGACAGTGGAGATAATTATCACATCATCTTCACCACCTTGAAAGCCGTCAACAGTTCGCACACTTACAGAGAAGTCAGTGCCAGAAACTTCACTGTATTCTCCGACTCTCTCTTGAATTGCGTTAACTTGAGCTTTGTAAGGTGATATTACCCCAACACTAACCTTCTTCTTTGTTCGAGTAAATTCTGTGGTCCATTAAAAAAAAAAGTTACAAAAAAGCTAAGAACATCTACACTAGCTTACAGCAAAACTTACCTCTGTAAAGGCTTGCCACAATCTCACAGACCACAGCAACCTCAACCATATTTTTTGGACTATGCCAGCGATCGAATTCTTCTTTTCCATTGACTATATCTATAAAGGAGTAGGATCCATACATTTTTCCTGAAAGAAAAGACCGCTCATAGCTTCTTTGCTTGACATTTGGACCATCTGATATCCGGTTCTTGTAAAACTCCCCTTTTGGGAATAAGCTGATTGATGGATGCATTCTGTACTGGACATTGAGAAGGTGCTTCTTATGTCCCAACTGTACAAGTCTTCCGAACAAACTTCTTCCAAAACCAGCCTTCTCAGAAATCTGAAAATTGCATTGTTCAAAATTCACATAAACATAAAAGCTTTTCAAATTTTGAAAACTAAACAGCACAAGGGGCAAAAGGAAACCTTGCTTTTAACCATAGCAGGGAGTTGCTTCTCATCTCCTACGAGAATAGCATGGCGAAGACCAGGTAGTTGTAAAGGAATTGCTGATTCGCATTCTTTAAGCTGAGCAGCTTCATCAATCACTAGCAATTCTAGAGGTCTCATTCTCTCTCTGTTCAATTTAGCACAGCTTGATGCGGTGCAAAATATTAAACAAGCATTTGCCAAGCACAATGTCCTTATTTTCTTCACATCATTCAAATCAGGAACAGAAAATTCACGAAGCGACATCAGTGTATGAACACAATCTTTTAGAACTAATTGTGACCTTTCATTAGCAAAACCAACATCCTGCAGTAAAGCTTTAAGAGAACTGAGCAAATCCGAAGCTCTTATCATGGCCTTTACAACCTCCAGTGAAATGCAAGAAGTTGGTAAGTGGGTGTACAAATTGACCATGCAAATCTTCAGATCCTTACCAATTGAACTAAGTTTTTCCTTCACAAACTCCTCTAAGGTCAGAAAATCATCCTCATCATCCTTTGTTGAGTTGCTATCATTGACTATAACTCCCTTCCTTGCGGTCATTACCACTCTCTTCATCGTTGTTAAAATATTATCGCTATCTTTGCCATCCTCATCGCATCTTCCTCCCCTTATTTCTTTCAAATACAACAAGTACTTTTCCTGTGGATCCTCAAGCAAACCTATCATTGATTCCAACCAATGTTTCCATCCAGTCCGAGGGTTAAAACACTCGGCCAGAATTTCAATACGATAATCAAGAAATACCTCAACAAGGTCATCATAATTATCGATCTTCATCCGCTCCCCATTCCCAAACAGAATTATATCTCCAAGTCCATACTTTCCACAACCAAGAGACTGATTAACCAATCCCAGCAGTCGCGCTGCCACTTCTAACACAGCGATATTTGTTGGAGCACATGTTAGTGTTCTGCACTTCAACTTCAAGAGGGAAAAAAGTGACATAGCAACTGTCTTGGTTTTTCCAGTCCCAGGAGGACCCCATATTAGTTGGATGGTATTTTGGTGAGTACATTTACTCAAACTGATACAGTTCAAAACTGCAGCTTCTTGGGAATCATTTAGATCAGAGCCCATTGAGGGCCATCTATTTGAAAGGGCAGCAGAGCATTTTTCTTTTGAAAAGCAAATTGAACAAGAATTCCCACCCTGTAAGAAAGAAACATAAACCTGTTGTTCGGGGCTTTGGGAATCAATTAGCAACTAAGCATGGTCAACAATGCAATCAGAGTAGATCATCCTTGTTTCGAAAACATGAAGAAGGCCTAATGAATGTGCATGCATGATGTTAAAGTAAAGATAGAGTCAAGAAGAAAAAAATTACTTGTGATGAATTGGGTTGCACTTGCAGCACATTCTTTGTTAAATTTGTGTTGGCCCCTTCTGAGTTCAAAGCTCTCCATACGCGAACATTTGTCATCATGTTGATTAGATAGACAGCAAGAAGTTTTTTTCCTCCTTTATTGATAGGCTTTGATGAGAGTATTGAGAGGTTATTATCTCTGCCTCGAAGAACATACGCAATGAGATATGAATCTCTGGGCTTGTTCAAATCATCGGTGCATTTTGGTCTGATATCAGTCAAGGCAATAAGATCTCCAGCCTGCGGCTCATATGATCCTCTGGCTTCTCCCCTGCCCTTAATTATAATATCATAAAACAAGTCCTTGGGAGGTTTATGACCCTTAGAAGTTCTAACAGCCAGAATTTCACAGGTAGGTGCCTGTGACAGAGTCATCATGCTTGAGAGTAAATCAGCATGTGTTTCCTCAACAAGTGAAGGAATGAACGATTTCATGTAACTAGTCACGGTCGAAAATGTCCCAGGAATTTTCGCCACCTGTAAGTTGACACAACCAAAGCGAAATCGACATGCATAACTCATCCCATTGTAGCTAGTTTTCTAATTAAGCATTGCTCAGAAAACATGATGACATGACAGAAATTAAGCATTTGTCAGAAAACAAACCTGTTTTTTGTAAAGATTTTTTTTGAGAACATCCTTCATAGACCAAGAGAAGACCGAATCGATTAAGCTTCTACCGGCAACGCCCCCCTTTTTCACATTACTCTCTTGATGATCCATAGCTGCTTACTGATCCTTTGATATCCTCAATGACTACTTTGTAAGTTGTGGAATTTCAAGTCAAGTGCAAGTCAATTACTTAGTCTAAGATCATTTTCTTTCAAAGTATATATATAGTAAATTACTTACCACGGAAGCAGAGCATGGCTTGCCACTTGGTCAAAAAAGTCTACAAGGGTACAGTGAAAGAGAACTTCCCAGCAGCTGCATATTTCCTTTTGCTGTGCGTCAACAACTTGGTAGCCAAGTACTTCTGCGATAAGGACTAAACTAAGAGGAAAGTAACAACTTGTAATGACTTATGTTTTAAAAAAAAATGGAAGGAAAATAACGATTAAATATTATGCAAATTTATTTTTAGAGGAAGAAAACAAACGGGTACAAGAATTTTGGAATAGTGAATATAATATATAGAAGACCAAGAAGGCGACAGCCTCAAGTGCTTTTTCATTTTTTGACCCTAAAAAAAAAGTGCTTTTTTCTTTTATTAAAGTCACAGTTCTGTTACGCGGGAAGTGAGAAATGAAAATACAAATTTATAAATAAACCCAATTCTAGACATGTATTTATAAAAAAACCCAAGCACTATTTAAACATAGAAACACACCCAAAATCAACCCCAAAGTCAACTTTTTGAGTGTGTTTATAAATAGGTTTTGAGTGTGTGTAATGATGAGTTTTGGGTGTGTTTATATGTTTAAATAGTACTTGGGTTTTTTTATAATTTCAACCCCCATTTTGGGTGTTTTAGTGAAACTCCCAAATGAAAATTCACTCCAGAAAAGTAAAAAGAAAAAAATGAAGACGGAAAATATAAAACAGCAGTTTAGTTAAGCCTAAGGCCAACAGAGATTGTTTCAATGCATTACAAATTTGTATCTAATGAGAACAGAATTCAATAGATTGTGATTAAATCTTAATTCATAGGGTAACAGCTACAATCGTCTTAACTCAATTTTGTGGCCATAAATTCCAACATAACTTCAAATAAATTTCATGTTTCCTTTCTGTATGAACCTTGTCTGCAATAAATTCTTCTGGTCGGCTTAATTTCCATGGAACTGGCAAAATTTAGATCGAAAAGGACCATCAACTAAACAAAATTTCTACCACGAAATAAACCCGCTAGTCTCGGATAACTTGTACACGAAGTAATCGGTACCAAAATAGCAAACTTTGAGAAGGAAAAATGGTGATGTTGAGCACTCTTAAAAGATTCTGCGGTCCAAAATCAGAACATAAAAATATAAGATTAATCTTAAGCCTTGTCAGCCTTGGAGGCAGTGGCAGCAGCTTGTCCTCTAAGTCTTCCTGTTCTCCTTGCAGCAATGAGACCGACCTTCTGGCCAGGAGGTGCATCACGCCTGACTGTACTTGCATGTCCAATGTGCTGGTGGTTACCTCCTCCGTGAGGATGCTCAACTGGGTTCATAGCCACACCACGAACCTTAGGCCAGCAGTTCCTCTTCACTCTGAATTTGTGGTATGCATTACCAGCCTTGAGCATTGGCTTTTCAGTCCTACCACCGCCAGCAACCTGCCCAATCATTGCCCTGCAACCACTTGGCACAATCTTCTTCGCACCAGAAGGAAGCTTGATCCTGTTAAGAACATGTAAACAGACACAATGAGTTAATCCCTAACCAACGCAGCAGACCTTGACCAAGAAAACAGAGAAGCTAATGACAAGCTAAATTGAAAAGTACATTCAGTAATAGATGTCGAAAATCGAATGATCAAATCGGATTAGTATAAACCAAAGCCTGCACAGGTAGAAAGTGAAGACAAGAATATAAAGCAATTATAATCTCAATACAAGAAAAAGCACACAACACACACTTGAAATAAAATGAAACGTTGGTTGAGACCCAATCCTACTAAAATTCAAATATAATCCAGCCCAAGTCAAAAGTCTTACTACTAATTATATTGGTTCAGAGCCACACCGCTAATTCAACAAAATCCAAGAGACAAAACACTAGCTACTTAAGACTGCGAGTCTGTAAATGAACATACCCAAGTGGGAATTTTCAATAAAAATGCCATATTTCATGCTTCATTATTGAAAGCAAACTACATTTCATCAAATACGATACAATTATTAATTAATGTTCTTAGGATATAATTATCAAACGAAAACAGAAGGATGAGAGAGAGAGAGAGACCTGGAGGTATCGTTATCAGGGTTGTGGCTGATAACAACAGCGTAATCACCAGAAGCCCTAGCAAGGACTCCACGGTCACCAACATGGTGCTCGACGTTGCAGACGACAGCTCCCTCCGGGATCGATCTGAGAGGCAACACATTGCCAACAACCAGATTGGCCTTCTTCCCACAGTAGATGAACTGGCCAGTGTAGATGCCCTCAGCGGCGACGAAGAGCTCGTTCTGCTTCTTGTATCGGAAAGGATGGCGGAAGCTGACTCGGGCGAGCGGGGCTCCGCGACCCGGGTCGTGGATGATCTCGGTGACGACGCCCTTGAGGTAGCCGTTGCGCTCGCCGAAGTCGAGGCTGCGGAACCGGGCGGGACCCTTACGGTGGTGGGTGTGGGACTTGAAGACCGACCCCGCACCCTTACGCTGAGCTCTGATGACTCTACCCATGGCGGCTTCCCGCTGAAATGTCTCTCTTCTTTGCAAGCGGTAGCGGCCCCCAAATGGTGCTTCGCAAGTAAACCCTAGAACTCAAAAATTTATAGCATTTGGATATGGCCCAACATGTGTTAGAGTCCAGAAGAAATTGGGCCTAATTTTTATACCAAATGCTTAAAAGGTCAAATGAGAGGATAATATTTAGTCCAAGTGTTATCTGCCGTTCTGCCCCTTATATTGTGAGTTTTTATCAATAATAGCCAAAATTTACACTCCAATTTCGTAAATGTCAATTTTTATAAAAACTTTCAAATATAGCCAAAAATTCACTTAAATTGACACAAATATCCTCAAAATTAAAATATAATTACCCATAAAACCAGCCTCTTCACATTATCTATATTACTAAAACAACAAAACAAAAAGAGGAATTTTTTTCCACAAACGAAGATTAAAGTCCCAATTATGATGCTTCTTAATTATCACCACAAACTCAAACATAGAACCTCAAAGATTGACCATGAAGAACTTCAAAATCCCATTTTGTTTTTGCTCGACTTTTGTAGATCTAAAACTTCCCCTTTCTAATAATAAAAAACCTTCAACCAAAAACAATGGAACCCATATCAAGAGAAACACAGCAAAATCGCAACAATATTTGCCTTCTGTTGGTTTTTATGTTCCAAAAGAATACAAACACAATTCATTTTATTTAATTTAAGAGAGTGCAAGGGAGATATTATTATATTAATACAGTTTGAAATTAGAAGGAAAAATCACATACGACAATGCATAAGCATTTTATTCAACATCAGATAAAGGATTGGAAAAATATGGTATTTTAGTTTTAGGGTGAGAGAAGAAAGAAAAGCGATTGAATTTGTCAAGTCCATCAAACTTGAAATAAAATTGGGGTTTTGAGTTTTTAAGTAGAGTTTAGGGTTCATAGCCATAACTGGGCACCATAGTTGTGAGTAAGCTTGGCCACCGTAGTTGTGAGTTATTTGATTTGTAAGTTTTTTGTTATTTGGTTTAATTTTGAGGGTATTTGTGTTAATTTAAATAGGTTTTTGGCTATATTTGAAAGTTTTTATAAAAACTGACATTTATGAAATTGGGGTATAAATTTTGGCTATTATTGATAAAACTCTTATATTGTACTATTCCTTAATTATCAATTCACTCTTCATACCTTTTTTTCAGGTAAATTAAGGACTTCAACTGTATAGTCAGTCGGGTATAGCTTAGTTGGTTGAGCCCTTCCACATTCATCCATGTTGACAGATGTTCGAAACCCCCAAGCACCCAATGAATATTTGTGTAAACCCCCTCTCGTAATCGCTTATAATAAAAAATAAAAAATAAAACTTAAACTATATAAAATAGGCCATGATTCCAATTTTTTCTTGATATTGATTGATGCATGCTGCACATCTTTGAGATATGGGTTTGTTTTGTCAATGGATTTAGGTAGTGGGTTTTTAGATTGCAGGAGCTTTGGTAGTATAATTGTTTGAAATAGGTTTCTTTATGTTGGGCAACTATAAAAATTGGGATCAGCCGCATGCTGGATTTACATTTTTAATGAACCAAAATTTAGCGATTGGATATGCACTAACTTTTGAGCTTGTTTATAATTGCTTTAAGTTCTTCAAAATGAAAGGGTTCAGGGTTTCACAAGAAGAAAAATAGGACTTCACAAGAATAAAAGAGGATCCATGAATGAAGAACAGCCACAATCAAGAATAGAAGGAACTTTCAACCAAAAAAAAACACCAACGGAAGCTATCAAGTAATAAAAAATGGTTCATATATTTCGATAATTGTTTCACTGAATTGCTGCATCAAGAAATTAAAGACCAACAGAAACATGCTTCTTCTACATCAGGTAAATTGCTCTGCTCCTGCTGCTGCACACACTGTTTGGTTAAGCTCTAGACGTGCTGCTGCAATAGCCTGAGCCAAGTTCTTGTCATCATCAGCATTATAGAAACAATCACGTTTCTTCGCATCAAGAATTATCTTCTTCCAAATTGAGTTACTGTTTGTCAATGTGGCTTCGTTCCCCAATATCCAAAGGCAATACCTACACCAACACAACTACAAAAAATTAACTTCATCAAAACTACCAATAATTCAGACAAAACATGTAATCAACAACATGAGCAAGCTACAATGTAACAGTAATACCTCGCACGAGTTAGCACCACATTTGCTCGTTGACAATCGGAGAGGAAACCTACAGATCCATTCCAGTTACATCTGACAGTGGAGATAATTATAACATCCTCTTCACCACCTTGGAATCCATCAACAGATCGCACACGTACAGAGAAATCTGTGCCAGAAACTTCGCTGTAGTTTCTGACTCTCAATTGAATTGCATTAACTTGAGCATTGTAAGGCGATATTACCCCAACACTAACCTTCTTTTTTGTTCGAGTAAATTCTGCGGCGAACAAAGAAAAGTTACAAAAATGAAAAATTGAGCTAAAACCTTCTCAAGCAGGAGCAGCATATTCTTACAACAACTAGCTTAGGACAGTAATTACCTTTGTAAAGGCTTGAAACAATCTCATATGTTGGAATTTTAAAAGGTTTTAAAAATTTAACCATTTTATTTATTTAATTATTTTGGCTGTTTTATTTTATTTATTGTGGGGGTTATAAATATTTAATATTCAGGTTTTATTTCTGGTTGGTGAATGCCTTAATTTTTTGGTTGGTGAACTTTTATGGTCGGTGAAGGTTACATGGTTTTGGATGCCTATAAAAGGCCACTCCTCCTTCACACAAAATACACACAAAAACACAATACACTGTTAGAATATCACATACCACAATCACCACCACAAACTAATTCTTTCTTTTTCTACTTTTACATATATTCTTTACTTTATATTATTATTATTTTGGGCAATGGTTCTGTGACTTGGATACCTATATCTGTCATGAACGTGCTCATAGTGGATCTTGAGTTTGTGTACAAGGGTCGTATCTTGAGTCTTGTAGACCGTCAATGACTGCACGTAGGAGGCTACAAAGGCTTTAGGATGCGTCTTTGGCGTGCTTCACCGCACTCAAACTCACCTTCTTACCTATTATTTATTTTCCTTTTATTTCCCTATTATTTTGTTTTCTTCAATTTCATTATACCTTCAAAGCTTTTCAATTTGTTTATATGTTATTTATAATATAAATATTTTGTATTTGGCTTTACGGAAAGAGGGAAACTATTATTTTTCACAACAATCTAAAGCCTTTGTATGTTAAAGTTGTTTTCTTCCCGTATTGCTAGCTTTAATATCTTTTAACTCTTTGACGGAAGCTTTTGCATTCGTATTGGATTTTCAAAATGAAAATTACGATTTATTTTGGGTAGATTCAGTTTGAAGCTTTCATGTTGTCTATACAATTTCAACTGCTTTAAATATTGTTGGTACTTTTATATGTTTATAATTTGTCGCTAACGTTTGGGAAATTACTGCTAGTGTTTGAAAATAAAAACCTACAGACTAATTTATTTGGTATTATTATTATAGTTCAAAGTATTATTATTTTATGTGGTGTGTCTGTTTTTAAAATACATTTCAGAATCTTAATAATGTTAATAGCATTCAAAAGCTAATTAATGACCATTGAAATTTCAAAGCACGTTTCATTCATTTTGGTTGCCATCAATCTTCCTTTATATAATGGTCCTTTATAATCGTTTTTTTTAAAATCGTTTTATTGTTCTCAATTGCCAAAAAGGTCTGCTTTACTTTTGGAAATCCTTCATATCAACGTGAGAAGCAATTATAATATATTCTTGGCCGTAAAGTTTATTGTTTGCAATTATTTTTTTTAATGTTGGGTTTCTATACATTATCTTTATAGTTTTTTGTGTCAGTTTTAGTTCTGACCTATCTGTGTTTTCAATTTTATATTGATTCTTTATTTTCATTTATAGATATCAATTTTTGCGAAACGTGCAGAGAGTTTATGTGATATTATTGCAACTTTTATTGAGCTTAATTATTCTTTATTTTGCTGGCTGTCATTGCTTTAAATTTGGGAGAAAAACGAAGCATTTTTTTATAGTATATATTCGATTGTGCAATCCTTCGTATTAGTTACTTGAGTTAATCTTGATACAAATATATTGAGTGAATTAATATTCTTTTGATTGTGAAGTGTTGACAGCTGACACTTTGAGTTAATTGTCATGAAGTATACATTGTGAAATCCTCCTCAGAAAACTGAAATGAAATAATAAATTATATCACTCTAAGTGGTATTAATTTTGATGGTTTTTATGTTTACAATGACTATCAAGATAACCATGAGTACATATCTTATAATTTTAAAATTAAATAAATTTTGGTACAGTCTTCATATATTTTGAGAATTCCCTAATTTGTGGGGGTTGAGTTTTTCCTTAACTATGTGGGTATTTCAAACACAAAATTTAATCTCAATACTTATTTTATGTTGAATGTAATTTTCCAAATTTTGAGTGGTTTTGATTACCTCTTTATTTTGTACATTTATTATATAAGTTTTCATATCTCCTTTATTCAGATTTATTCTATTTTAATTAGCGCTCAAATGCTTACGTTATTTGCGTTTTGATAATTATTAATATTTTATTTTAAAACGTGTGGACCAATTTGTGGAAGTTGAATTTTCTTAAAGGGGAACTTTAATACTGTAATTTCATTTGTTACTAACATTAAGCAATTTTGCTGGAAAATATTAGATTCATTTATGTTGGCTTTTCCTTCTCTCTTTCCCATAATTTTTTGTGTGTTTTTAATTTCTTTATGCTCTCATGGGAAAGATTCATTTAGTGACATAATACTTTTTATATTTTATTGGCAAACATACTATGTCTATATGAAATTTGTTTCATTATGCAAGTTTATTATGAGACTAATTTATCTTCAATTTGATACGAAAATATTTGCAACTAATGATGATTTTGGCATAAAATTTTGGTAGAGACTTCTTATTGTCTTATAGATTCATATTGAGAATCGACAAGATACAATTTCAACTTGGATATGTGATCATGATTTCAGCCATTTGGAGTGCACAAAAGGGAGTAAGGGTATCCTGAAATACTCAGTGCTTATAAATAAATTTATTTAATGAATTAATTGTTATATTGTTGTTCATAAGTGGTAGCAGGTGTACTCAAAGTTTCACGGACTTGAGAGGTACTCTTGATCAAAAGATTTAATGTATGATGTATTTCCGTTATATTTAACTGTATACCAATGCATATTTAATTTCCAATTATACTGAGGTGAAATCTACTAATTATTTGTGTGCAAGATTGTGTAGGAAATATTTTAATAACATGCAGGTTTAAAGCGCGCAAAAATGGAGAACAAAGACATGACCTACATTATATATGCCTTGTGAAGGCTAGTCTTAATATGCATGCCTCGTGGAGGAGGCTATTAATGCAAAATGTCGAGGGGGATGTGCTTAAGCCCATAAGGGAGTCACCTAGGGAGGTAACCCAACTTCTGTGATTGGAGATCCCATGAAGGAAGTTCAATGTGGTAGAAACAATCCATACTGCGTGACTCATATAGCACTCATAAAACTGAGGAGATATCCTTGAGATATTCTTCTGCTCATCCCTAAGGCAAAAGTGCTATTTTATGTGACGTTAGGAAGGGATTTATCCCTGAATGAGTTTCGAGGCGGGCAAACTCCCGCAGGGTACGGGTCACATGTACTCTTGGAGAACTCACCTAAGTGAGAGACGTCGTGAGGCCGCGACTATGAGAATTGGGCTATTCTCTAGTAACTCTCATGAGAATCAAGATTAGCGCATGGCCATAAATAGCGCTACCCCGCATCCAAGTCTCAACTAATACTATGTGTGGGATATGTTGAAGTTTGGTCAAAGGGGCCGAGTTCAATACTGTGTACACTCAGGTTCCTCAAATGGAGACTATCATCACTAAGTGTAGGTTCAAGCCCGGAAGGCACCTACACCTATTACATAGTATTATATTGCCCATATATATTATATATTTTTCACTGGTTTTTCGTCATGGTAAAATTTTGAAAACCTTGTGGGGGATTGTTGGAATTTTAAAAGGTTTTAAAAATTTAACCATTTTATTTATTTAATTATTTTGGCTGTTTTATTTTATTTATTGTGGGGGTTATAAATATTTAATATTCAGGTTTTATTTCTGGTTGGTGAATGCCTTAATTTTTTGATTGGTGAACTTTTATGGTCGGTGAAGGTTACATGGTTTTGGATGCCTATAAAAGGCCACTCCTCCTTCACACAAAATACACACAAAAACACAATACACTGTTAGAATATCACATACCACAATCACCACCACAAACTAATTCTTTCTTTTTCTACTTTTACATATATTCTTTACTTTATATTATTATTATTTTGGGCAATGGTTATGTGACTTGGATACCTATATCTGTCTATGAACGTGCTCATAGTGGATCTTGAGTTTGTGTACAAGGGGTCGTATCTTGGAGTCTTGTAGACCGTCAAGTACCTGCACGTAGGGAGGCTACAAAGGCTTTAGGACAGCGTCTTTGACGTGCTTCACCGTACCAAACTCACCTTCTTACCTATTATTTATTTTCCTTTTATTTCCCTATTATTTTGTTTTCTTCAATTTCATTATACCTTCAAAGCTTTTCAATTTGTTTATATGTTATTTATAATATAAATATTTTGTATTTGGCTTTACGGAAAGAGGGAAACTATTATTTTTCACAACATCATATACCACGGCAACCTCAACCATGTTTTTCAGACTATGCCCACGATCAAATTCTTCTTTTCCATTGGCTACATTTATAAAGGAGTACGGCCCGTACATTCTGCCGTCAATAAAGGACTTGGCATAGCTAACTTGGTTGACATTTGGACCATCTAATATCTGATTGTTGTAAAACTCCTGTTTCGGAAACATGCTGATCGAAGGATGCATCCTATACTGGACATTGAGAAGGAGCTTCTTGTGGCCTAACAGTACAAGTCTTTCGAACAAACTTCTTCCAAATTCAGCGTTCTCAGAGATCTAACAAGTTCATTTGCTATGACGTAAAGATAATATTATATATATTGTGTGTGTGTTTTTTTGGGGGAGACAAGCTTGTCATTATTTGGAAAACTATAGAACACAAAGGATGACAAGAAAACCTTGCTTTTAACCATAGGAGGGAGTTGCCTCTCATCTCCTACGAGAATAGCATGGCGAAGACCAGGTAGTTGCAAAGGAATTGCTGATTCACATTCTTTCAGCTGAGCCGCGTCATCAATCACTAACATTTCCAGAGGTGCCATTCCTTTAGTGTGCAATTTTGCAGAGCTTGACGCAGTACAAAATATTAAACAAGCATTTGCCAAGCACAAATTTCTTATTGTTTGTCGGTCATTCAAATTTGGAACAGAAAATGCACGAAGGGACTTAAGAATTTGAGTGCAATATTCTTCAAGAAGTAATCGTAACCTATGATTAGCAACACTAGCCCAATACATTATAGATTTAATCAACGTAAGCAAATCCAAAACTGTAATCATGTCCTTCACAACCTCAAGTGAAATGCAAGACGTTGGCAAGTGGGTGTACATGTTTACCATACAAGTTTCCAGCTGCTCACTAAAGTACACAATTTTTTTCTTCACAAACTCATCAAACGTCAAAAGATGATTCTCATCATCACTTGTTGAGTTATCATCTTGGTCATCATCCTTATTGTGTTTTTCCCTCTTTCGCTTTACATACAACATGTAGTGTAGCTGTGGATCCTCAAGTAGACCTATCAGGGATTCTAACCAGTGTTTCCAACCAGACAAAGGGGCAAGACACTTAGACAGAATATCAAGACGAGTATCAAGAAATACTTCAAAAAGGTCGTTATACTTATCGATCTTCATCCGATCCCCATTCCCAAATAGAATTATATCTCCTAGTCCATGCTTTCCATAATTAAGAGACTGATTAACCAACCTCAGGAGTCTCGGCCGTAACTTCTAACACAGCAGTATTGGTTGGAGCACATGTTAGTGTTCTGCACTTCAGCTTAAAGAGGGTAAAGAGTGACATACCGACAGTCTTGGTTTTTCCAGTTCCTGGAGGCCCCCATATTAGTTTTATGGCATTATGGTGATGACAATTGCTCAAACTGATACAGTTTAAAACTGCAGCCTTTTGGGAATCATTTAGATCAGAGCACATTTTGGACCATTTTCTAGAAAGGGCAAGGGAGTATATTTGTTTGGAAAAACAAATTGTGCAAGAATTCTCACCCTATAAGAAACAAACATGAAATGGATTAGTGAGGTATGTGAAAATAGTCAAATAATAGCTTGGCAGGTAAAACAAACATAACCGGATTATCGAGGGATAGACTATTTGCTTTAAGAGTTAATTGACAATTAAACATGGTTGACAATCCAATCAAATAAGATTTTTATGCAAAAACATGAACAAGGTTCAGTGTGCAGGATTTTGAGTTTAAGGATAAGAGTACAGAAAAATACATCTGGTGAAGTGGGTTGCACTTTCAGCACATTCTTAATTATATTTGTGTTTGCCTGTTCTGAGTTCAATGCGTTCCATACACGAACATTTGTGATCATGTTCATCAAATGGACAGCAAACAGTGTTTCTCTCTTGCTCTGTATTTGCTTGAATCTGTTTGAACCAAAATTGACATGGGTCAATTCGTTGTTTATTTGGGGCAGTTTAATTTCCGGGGCACAACAGTATCCTTCTCCACTCATAGGCTTTGATGAGAGTATTGGGATCTTGTCTGAGCTGTCATCTTTTGATCCGAGAACATATGCAATAAGATAGAAATTTCCCGGCCTGTTCAAATCATCAATGCATTTTGGTCTAATATTAGTCAAGGCAAAGATATCTCCAACCTGTGGCTCATATTTTCCTGCATTAATTTTGGTTTCTCTCGTCTTCCTAACTTTAATTTCATAGAACAAGTCTTTGGGAGCCTTATGATGGTTAGAAGTTTCAACCGTCAGAATCTCACAAATAGGTGCCTCCGAAATAGCCATCATGCTTGAGAGTAAATCAGCATGTGTTTCCTCAATAAGTGAAGGAATGAATGACTTCATGTAACTCGCCACTGTCGAAAATGTCTTTGGAATTTCGGTCACCTGCAAGTGAATTTTGGTACACGCATATATAATTATGAGCTAATTTGCCACTAATTTAGATATAATCCAAAGAAAAAGATTGAAAGAAGTAAATAAAAGCTAATGGCAGTTATTTTATATATATAAACTCATGCAATTTTTTTTTGGTCTGATAAACTCATGCATATATAAACTGAAAACTCATGCATTTACCAATATAAATTATTTATAAAATGAGATGAAAGGAAAGTTGACAACACACTAGCTAGATATGCACGAGGAGATAAATAACTGGAAAGAAAACCTGGTGTTTGTAAAGATCTCTGTCGAGAACATTCCTCAGAGACCAAGAGAAGACCAAGTCTATTAAGCTTCTATCTGCAACTTCAGAAGGCTTCTTCACCTCATTCTCCTCATCCATAATTATTACTTACTCAACTGAATTCCCCAACTTCTGATATATATATATATATATATATATATATATATACAATGGCTTCTGTTTTATTCCACTTTGCTTAGCACTGACGCGAGAATACAAAAAACAAGTTTACAATCAACAGTAAAAGGAAGCTGATATATAGGGTAAACTACCAAATAACACAATGGCTTTTGTTTTATTCCACTTTGCTTAGCACTGACGCGAGAATACAAAAAACAAGTTTACAATCAACAGTAAAAAGAAGCTGATATATAGGGTAAACTACCAAATAACACCCTCAACTATCATGACTATTGACTATAGAGTTTAACACATGAATTAATTTTTCAGCCAATTTACCCCTCAGATTATTTTAAAGGATCAATTTAGCACATGCTGACAAAGTTTTACACTTTCATCCAATTTTCTAGGGGTGAGCATTGATAAAGTAATACATTCACAAGACACCCAACAGCCCAAGAAAAAAGAGCAAACTACTCAAGACACCCAGCAGCTGTGCACTACAGCTCATTTGAAGACTAAAGAGCCAGCTCACTCATGCTAACGTTGAGAGAATAGGGATGAATATAGCATATTCCATTTATGTATACTTATTCTAGAGACTTCTTGTATAGGACAAATATACACACATTATAAATGTACACAATATGTAAAGAGAAAGACTGAGACAATGAATATAAAATTCTAGCTGAGCAATCTTCTTCCTTTTTCTGAAAACTTCAGTCCTTCTTTCTTGTCTCCATAAAGGAATATATCCCTTCTAGTGTAATTTCTAACGTGGTATCAGTGCCCTAATACCCAACAGTTATTCTCCTACTCTTTTGGTTCTCTCCTTTCCTCCCAGCATCATTTTTCACCCTTTTCTAAAGTTTTTCCTTTTCTCTCATCTATGGACCCCCGCCCCCCCCACAAGACACTATCAATCCATTTTCTGACCATCATGGGTCCTCATCATCCTACTCTTCCTTTGCTTCTCCTCTCCCTCCTACCCACCCGTTGTTACCCAAAACATTTCTTCCCTTGTTCTCGTAAAATTATCCCGAGAAAACTACTTATGGAAGGAACTCTTCCTCCCAGTCCTACAAAGCTATGACATGTTGTCTATCATTGATGGATCTGAGCCTTGTCCTCCTCAATATCTACCCATTCAAGAAGGCTCACTCACTTCCACTACAAATCCTGAGTTTGTCCAATGGATGAAACAAGACCGTCATTGCAAAATCTGGATAAATTCATCTCTTTCTGAAAATATCCTCCCTTATACTGTTGGTTCATCCACTTCAAGTGAAAGGCACAGCTGATAGCCTAGCTGCAGCTGGCTCCCCTTTAGATGACATAGACTTTGTGGCACATGTCTTAAATGGTCTCCCATCTGATTATGATTCCTTTGCCACCTCCATCAGGGTTCGATATGAACCCATTACCTCTGAAGAGCTTCATGCCCTTCTTTTGAGTGAATAATTTGCCTTTAGCTCAAGACTCGGCTCCTTCTCTGAGCCCACATCTCATGCCTTTCAAACATCCCTTTCCTCACAACCTCACCTTTCTAAAACCAACTCCAACAATTGTTATTCCAACCAAGCTCGCTCCTTTTCCAACTCTTCTCATCCTAACCCAAATCCAAACTCTCGCAACCCTCAACACCCATTTCGTTTTTCTAGACCTCAACGCACATCCCATCCTAACCCTAACCATAATCTTAACCTCACTCGATCATTTTTTCTTCCAAACAATTATTCCACTCCAAGAATTGTTTGCCAAATCTACAACAAACCAGGCCATGGGGCTCTCACATGCAAAAATCGTCTTAACAGCTCCTATCAAGGCCACTTTCCCTCTCCCAACCTTTCACCTTCCCACTCCACAACTCCTTCTTACCCATTTGCCTCATACACCTCCATATACCCATCTTCTTCTCTTACTTAGTATGCTGATTCCGGAGCCACAAATCACATCACTAATAACCTTAGCAACCTCCTATTCTTTCTAAATACACTGGTCCAGAGAAAGTCAATGTCGCCAATGGTGACATCTTAGCTATTCAGAACACTGGTAATGCCACTCTTTACTCTCCAACCTCCATCTTTTATATGCAAAACATTCTTCATACTCCCAATGCTACACATAATTTACTCTCTGTTTATAAGTTTACAAATGATAATCTATGTGATTTAACCTTCACCCCTTTCTCATGTATCATTAAGGGTCATCTCTCGGGGAAAATAATTTTTCAAGGCCCTACCTGAAGGAAGTCTCTACCCCATCCACTTCTCCAAAAGCAAGCCTTCTCTTTTCTGTCTCAGCACCACAACTGCATCCTCTTCTCTTTGGCACAAATGTCTTGGCCATCCCAATGCAAATGTTCTTCATCACATTCTCTCATCCAACAAGCTTCATGTTCAAGGCAAACTCTCCCATCTTCCATTCTGCTTAGATTGCTCTCTAGGAAACACAAACAATTACCTTTTTCTCATTCTAAATATAATTCTCAGTTTCGACTTCAGTTATATCACATTCACCTTGGGGCCCTCCCCACAGTGCCTTCTTTTCTGGTTACAACATTTTTGTGGATGATTGGTCACGTTTCTCTTGGTTATATCCTCTTCAAAGCAAAGCGAGACACATTAAAAGCATTTCATATTTTTAAGCTACAAGTTGAAAAACTTTTCAAACATAAAATATGCACTCTTAGAAGTGATAATGGTGGAGAATTCACCAGCCATGTTTTCAAAAACTTTCTTAACTCACATGGCATTTCCCAACAATTTTCTTGGCCACATACTCCACAGCAAAACAGTTTAGTTGAACGAAAGCAAAGGCATATTATTGATCTCACTCGAACACTTTTTGCTCAATCAAATCTTCCTCTTAGCTATTGGGTTGAAATAGCTCATGACGATGGCGTATATCTAATTAATAGAATGCCGTCATCTGTTTTAAACAAAGTCTCACCTCTTCAAAAACTCTTTAATTGTCAACCAGATTATCATTTCATGAAGACTTTGCTCTGTAGTTGGGCTCTAAGCATGACCTGTATCCTTTGTTTGAAGTCCTTTTCATCATCACTCTCCCAAACCTACCAGCACTATCATTCTTACATCACCAATGGTGTTCTTATCTCCCCCACCTCTCTTTACTTCCCCACCACAAACTTATCCCCCAAACAACCCCTTACCTCCTCTAAACTCTCCTCCACTTATCCAAATATCTCATCATATTCCTAACAGTACACCATCTTCCTCAAATACTACTCACTCATCCTCATCAACCTCAAGCTCGTCATCTTCTCTTGACCACCATTTAGTCACTAATCTGCCCATCTCTCCAATCCAACCGCCTCCCCCTCTCTTCACACCTCTCATCCCCTAAACACCCACCCTATACAAACCCGGTCCAAGTCTGGGATTTACAAATACCATCCGTTTTGTGCTTTCTCTCGTAGTTCAATTTGACTGGCCTGTCACCCAACTAGACATGTCAAATGCCTTTCTTCATGGTTCACTAACAGAAACTGTTTTTATGCACAGCCTCTAGGTTTTAAAGATCCCCACAGGCCGCACCATGTATGAAAACTCAATAGATCACTTTATGGGCTGAAGCAAGCTCCTAGAGCTAGGTATGAGGAGCTCTACCATTGCTTGTTGTGTCTTGGCTTTCATTCCTCCACTGCTGACTCTTCCTTATTCATCAAAGCTGATGCATATCTCACTATCATTCTAGTCTATGTTGATGATATCCTCATCACAGGAAATTCATCAACATCATGTACTCACCTCATCAACACCCTTCATTCCAAGTTCTCTATGAAAAAACCTTGGCAATCTTCATTACTTTCTTGGCATTGAGGCCCATCGTACACCCACTTCTATCTTTCTCTCCCAAACAAAATACATCACAGATCTCCTTACCAAAACAAAAATGTTTGATGCCAAGCCTTGTTCCACTCCTTCCTCAACCATTAAGCTTGACACAACCTCTGGTGACCTTATTCAAGATCCCACCCCCTATTCGTTCCCTTGTAGGGGCTCTACAATATCTTACATGGACTCGCCCTAACATTGCATTCTCAGTGAATCAAGTCTGCCAACATATGCATTAGCCAAGAACTCATCACCTCACTGCTGCCAAATGCATCTTGCGATATCTTAAAGGTACACCATAGCAAGTCCTATCTCTCACCAAAGGTTCCATAACTCTCATAGCTTTTTCAGATGTTGATTGGGCAGGTTGTCCAATTGACAGAAGATCCACCACTGGTTATTGTGTTTTCTTTGGCACTAACCTTTTCTCTTGGAGTGCAAAGAAACAAACCTCCATTGCACGCTCCTTTACCGAAAGTGCGTATCATGCCCTCTCTCACACAGCTGCTGAAATCACATGGTTATGTTCTTTGCTCAAGGATCTTCACTTCTTCCTCCTCAAACCTCCTCTCTTGATTTGCAACAATGTTAGTGTTCTTGCCCTGTCTCAAAATCCCATATTTCGTGCTTGAATTAAACACATTGAGATCGATTATCACTACGTTCGTCAACTTGTCACAAGTATCTCCATTTCCATTAGTCATGTCTCCTTTCACCACCAAGTTGTTGGCATCTTTACCAAAAGCTTGCCAAAGGCCCAATTTCGATATCATTGTTTCAAGCTCATAGCTACTTCACCGCTGCTTAGCTTGAGAGGGGATGATAAAGTAATACATTCACAAGGCACCCAATAGCCCAAGGAAAAAGAGCAAACTACTCAAGACATTCAGCAGCTGTGCACTACAGCTCATTTGAAGACTAAAGAGCCAGCTCACTCCATGCTAACGTTGAGAGGATATGGATGAATATAGCATATTCCATTTATGTATACTTATTCTAGAGACTTCTTATATAGGACAAATATACACACATTATAAATGTAAACAATATGTAAAGAGGAAGATTGAGACAATGAATATAAAATTCTAACTGAGCAATCTTCTTCCTTTTCTGAAAACTTCAGTCCTTCTTCTCTTCATAAAGAAATATATCTCTTCTAGTGTAATTTCTAACAAGCATGGGTTGGGTTCGGCCAGTTTTAGTCTTAACCCATGATTCAATTCTTTATATATTGGTTTATGATTTCTTAAGCTAAAGACTCAGTCATTATTAGGTTAATCTAACCCAACTCAAACTTTTTGTGATCGGATTGGGCGGTTCAGTCAAGTTAACTTAAAATTAAGCCTACGGGTTTTTAGGTTTAATGGTCCCTAAACTTTGACATGATTCACTCAATTTTTCAAATTGTTCTCGTGGTCCTTCAACTTTAGTTTCATTAAGACAAATGGTCTAGCCGTCATTTTTGTTAATTTTCTTGGTTTTAAGGTTCAATGGTCATTGGACTTTGGTCACTTTAGTAGACGTCCCTGAACTTTGCCCCCACTTGCAATTGGATCCGTGAATTTTTGAGGCAATTACATCCTTCAACTTCACAAGTTGTTCTAATTGGGTCCTGCCATCCGACTCTGTCAATTTGTATGTCAAAATGAGGGGTAAAAGCGTCCTTTTGAGCTGCAGAGGTACTTGTTTTAAGGGTTTTTAATTGTAGGCATCCCTAAACTTTGCTCCCAGTTGCAATTGGGTCCATGAACTTTTTTTTTGAGACAATTACATCATTTAACTCGACAAATAATTCCAATTGAGTCCCGTCGTAACAAAATATGTCCCTCTCTCTCTCTCAACTCTCCCTCTCTGTCTCCTCCTCTCTCCCGTAGCTCATTCCCCCTCCTCCTCAGCCAACCCCCTTAAAACCAGATCCTAACCCAACCATAGCGCACCCCCATCTCCCAACCCGCAGAACCCAGAACCCACCGCAACCCCATCCTCTCAAGCTCTCCTCCTCTGCTGGCGCATTATGAATAAGTGGTGGCGCCTTTGGAGCTAGAATGAACGCCACCATAGTAGCCAGCTACGCCACGGCGTTGGTTGATGTGGCCAAATCCAACAACACATTCGAAATGACCGCCGCCGATATGGAGAAGATCAAGAAGTTCTTCACTAGCCGTCAGTCTTTGACATTTGCCTCAAACTCGTCTTTTGTGGTTTCTAAGTTTTTAGTTCTTTTACTTTGTTATACGGCATCACTCAATTGGAACTACTTGTCGAGTTAAATGATGTAATTGCCTTAAAAAGAAGTTCACGGACCCAATTGCAACTGGGAGCAAAGTTCAGGGACGTCTACAGTTAAAAACCCTTAAAACAATTACCTCTGCAGCTCAAAAGGACACTTTTACTCCTCATTTTGACTGAAAAATTGACAAACATGGACGATAGGACCCAATTGGAACTATTTATCGAGTTAACAGATGTAATTGCCTCGAAAAAGGTTCACGGGCCCAAATGCAACTAGGGGCCAAGTTCAGAGATGTCTCATGTAGATAACCCTTTTCCAAAATTGTTCTTGTGATCCTTCAACTTCCGATTTGTTAGGACCAATGGTCACTGCACGTCAGTTCTGTCAATTTTTTTTTTGTGTCAAAAATGACCATGTGCTGCTACATGGGGATTAGTTAAGGGACAAAAATGTAAATTACTTGGCTCATGATATATGTGGAGCAATTCCTTCTTCCCTTACCAACCACAACCTAGCTCAGCACACGGCCACCATCTTCCCTGACTAACGCAGCCTTCACCATACCCCCTGCAATTACTCAACACACCCACCATACTGGCCTGCCAACACTCTATGCACTATCTTCCCCGACCAACCACAACCCACCCTAGCCCCTTCAATTATCCAACACCCCAGACCGTGCAATTATCCAATGACCCCAACCCGATCTCTCTCTCTCTCTCTCTTTCAACCCACACCCCATCCTTATGTTTACACATGTCTCTCACATAAAGCAACTTAGGGAAACTTCCTCTGTGGACATCTGAATTATGTTGGTTTAGGTACTGGGAATGAGGGTGATATATTAAAAAAGCAAGCAAGGTAAAAATAGGTTGCTTGAATTGAATGTATGGACCAGCAACAATGCTTTGGAATTTTCAAGTTGTTTTGGGCTGGTCTGCAACTACTTGTTGATGGAAGGTGGGTTTGAAAAGGGGGGAAATAAAACCAACATAAAAAGACGCATGTACTCCTAAATTTAAAGAAAATTTTGATAGAAGAGACGACAGGAGTATTCGTGCTTACAAAACTAAAGTTTAAGGACCACGAGAACAATTTTGGAAATTGAGGGACCAAAATGAGAATTGGGCCAAAGTTCAAGGACCATTGTATCTAAAAACCCTAACTTTTTCTTTTCGTATTGTTTTTAATTTCTACTATATGAATATTTCTTTCACCCAAAAAATAAAAATAAAAACTAAAAACTAAAAACTAAAAACTAAAAAACCTTCTTAAATTGACCAAACTCCAAAATTGACGATTTCAACATTTACTCAACCAATTTGAGGAGCACCAGCTTATAAAGAGGAAGGAGATTGCAGTTTAGGGTTCTTTATGGCTATTTTGGCGAGAGGCTACAACAGAGTGAAAGTGAGTTTCAAAATGGGGGGAAATAAAACAAACCTGAAAAGACCCATTTACTCCTAAATTTAACCAAAAAATTGACAAAATTGATGGCAAGACCAACGATTTTGGAAATTGAGGGACTAAAATGCGAATCAGGTCAAAGTTTAAGGACCATTAGACCTAAAAACCCTAAACTTATTTTTAAATTTTGGTTCCAATCCATAACTCAACCCATACATAGCGGTTTATAATTTTTTGGAGGGTTAATCATTTTATTAGTCCCCCAACTTTGACCGAATTTGCATTTGAGTACCTCAATTTCTAATATGGTACCCATGGTCCTTTAACTTTAGTTTCATTTGGACTACTAGTCCCACTGTTACTTCTGTCAATTTTTTCATTACATTTAGGGGTAGATGGGTCTTTTCAGGTTGGTTTTGAAGGACCAAAAAGACTTTTATTCTTTTAGATTCTCTTATACTAGTTATAACACATCAGAACTTTGACAAGAGGTACGAACCAAACAGGAAACAAAAAAGCTAAAGAGTTGGACAACAAGTTTTAGTTGATTTTGTCTGGTCGTTATGTATTAACGTCGTCTAGGTTGATACATGTTGGTTATCTCATTGTGGGGTCGATAGTTGTTGTGGACAACCTTGATGGAGTTTGAATTTAGGACGTCTAGAGATCCCCCCCTATACAGTATGCGATGCTAATGGAAGTACAAGAAATGCTTTTTTATATGTTAATTGCTTTATGTTGTTTTGGAATTTTGTCTGTGTCTGCTCCAGCTATGTAGCAATTGAGGGTGAGTTCTGCACTTTGGAAATTTACCATAGGGGTGTTGTACAAGATGGGGTGTATAAGGGGAGGACATTGTGTTATTTGGACAACTGTGTGGATGAGTATCTATCACTCTTGGATTTAAGGAAAATAGGTATAGCGTTAGGATATGAAGTGGACCTAACTAAGAAGGAGATAGGTTTGCAAATATATTGTAAGATGTATGATAGTAATGGTGAAACTAATGTAAAGCTCATTGACAATGACAGTGTTATATGTGACATGGTTGGCTGCATAACAAGTAATAGAGTGTTAGTGTTATACTATACTCACAAAAAAAAAAAAAAAGCAACGACATGGACTCAACTCAAACATCTGTGGAATGGCCTAGTTTGCAGAGTGAAGAATACAACTATGGGAGATTTAATGAAGACCAAATGAAGGAGGTTAATGAGGCTTTAGATACTAATGAGCATGTTGTTTCGCTTGGAGATTGTGAAGCTGTAGTTGATGAAGAAGAAGAAGATTCAGAGTTTGTGGGAGTTTAGTGAAGATGAGGAGGCAAATAAAGGTTGTAATGCAGACATCAATATGCCTTGTGACGAAGAAGTGAATGTTGAGACTGAAACACAAGGGGCCAGGAGAGATTTCTAATGATGGGACATTCTGATATTTTATATTTTGATGGGAACACCTCAGATGATGAGAATAGCAGTCAACATGTGACAAAAAAGTAGAGGATTCGCCTACCAAAGTTCAAGCGATATATGAGAGCTACTGACCTTAAAAATCTAGAGTTTCATCTGGGGATGCAATTTGCAAATCGGGAGCACTTGAAAGAAGCAATAAAGGAGTATGCCATTGTAAACGACAAGCTGTTGAAATTTGATAAAAATGACAAGAGAATGGTGAAGGTCTGTGTCGTGGATCTAGGAACTATGCATTTGTTCTTTATGCATCTAGGATTGATAAAGAGGAATCCACTTTTGTAGTAAAGGCTATACATGCTGAACATACATGTGGCAGAGTAGACAGGTTGAGATATGTTAATTCAGCGTGGATTTCACAAAGATTTTGTGATAAGATGAGAAGAAATCCCAATTGGACGGTAGGGCAACTTCAAGATGAGGTGAAGGAACACTATGCAATGAACGTTACACAAAACTAAGTGTATAGGGCAAAAAAATTGGCTAAGAAAGTCATTCAAGGTTCGTATAAGGAACAATACGAGAGATTAAGGGATGATGCAGAGCAAATTAGGAAGACCAACCCAAGAAGTACTGTGGTAAATAAAACAGAACTAGCATGTGATGATGCATTGTTTGAACGGATTTATATTTGTTTAGCTAGTTCTAAAAAGGGTTTCTTAGAAGGATGTAGGCCTGTCGTAGGTGTTGATGGCTGCCACTTAAAAGGACCCTACTTAGGGCAGATCTTGACTGTAGTTGGTGTTGATGGGAACAATGGTATGTCTCCATTGGCCTATGCTATATTTGAAATAGAAAGCAAAAGTAGTTGGATATGGTTTCTAGAACTCTTAATTGCAGACTTGGGGATCCAAAATGGTTTGGCATGGGTGTTTATAAGTGATAAACATAAGGGGTTAATTCTTGCTATGCAAACAATTATACCAAATACTGAACACAGAATGTCCATGAGACATTTGTATAACAACTTCAGAGGCCAGCACACAGGACTTGCTCTAAAACATTTGCTATGGGCTGCTGCAAGGGCAACCACATTGCCTTGGTGGGAAGCAAAGATGGATGATATGAAGGAGGATCTAGATGCTTGGGGTGGCTAATTGAGAGGCCAGCAAAAAATTAGTCAAGATCTCATTTTGCAACACACTATAAGTGTGATTTTTTGTTAAATAACCTATGTAAAACTTTAATGCACCCATTTTGGATGCAAGGGATAAGCCAATCCTAACATGCCTTGAGAGAATAAGGATGTATATTATGATTAGGATGGCTAATAGAAGGGCATCTTGTCAACATTGGAGGTATACTGTTGGTCATAGAATCTTCAACATAATAGAGAAAAATAAGTTAGCATCAAGTTAATGCATACCAAGGTTGGCTCGGGAGAAAAAATATCAAATAAGTCATATGTATGGGGGAGAATTTGGTGTAGATCTAAGAGCAAAGACTTGCTCTTGTAGAAGATGGGATTTATGTGGGATTCCTTGCCCACATGCAATTTCTGCTATTTTACAAAGAAATGAAGGCATAGAGGATAATGTGGATAAATTGTACAAGAAAGAGGGTTACTTCAAAACATATGGCCCTATCATTGGACCTGTTCCTTCCATTGACCAATGGCCAAGGAGTAGTTTACCTACAATTAAGCCTCCCAACTTCAGAATCCAACCAAGAAGGACAAGGAAGGTGAGGACAAAAGAACCAAGGGAGGTGGAAATACCAGCTTCAGTACCGCCAAATCCAAAACCACCGAACTGGAAACCACAACCTACAAGGCTCAGACGATCCTTTATCAAGATTCGGTGCACAAGATGCGGTCAAGAAGGACACAATAGAAAAGGATGTGAAATGGTCCAACAGGTAAAAGCTGCCTTAAGATTCCTTGCCTTTATGTTATGACCTAAAACCTAACCTAACCTAATTTTTTAATGATTCCGGATGCAAGCTGAAGCAACTGAAGGCCAAGCCCAGCTCCCCAAGGGCAAGCCCAGCTCCAGCTCCCTAAGCCCAAACTCATGCTCCCCAAGCCCAAGCCCAAGCCCAACGCCAACCCTAACTAGTAAGTGATATTGAACCAGGTCTGATTTGTCATTCAATAACCTCAATGTTTATAACTGAAACTGAAAATTTGCTTCTAGGTGGCAGCAACTAGGGGTGGTAGGGGTAGAAGGAGAATGAGAGGCTTAGGAAGATCATCATCTCAACCTCAACCTTAAGCCCAAGCCCAAGCCCAAGCCTAAGTCCAAGTCCAAGCCCAAGTCCAAGTCCAAGTCCAAGCCCAAGGCCAAACTGAAGCATTTTCTACAAATATCCAAGCAAGGGCAGTAATTAGACCAAACACTATGCCAAAAAAGGCCTTTAGCAACGGATAAAATCCGTTGCCTATTACCCATAAATACTGTGGTATTCAAGCTTGTTGCCTAATAGGCAACATATATTATCCGTGGCCTTTTTATACTTACAACATCGGATATTTGGTAAACTCTGATGCGTAAATGATTTCCATGTGCCAAAAAAACGTTGACCTTTGATGCCTAAACCTAAAACAACATCAGTAGTTTCGAAAGGGAGGAGGCTAAAGAGGTATTACAACATCAGTGGTATCTCCTATACTGATGCGTATTATCAATTACAACATCGCAGAAACAAATAGTGCTGTTGCGAATTATGTTATACGTCATCGCTTTTTCTATTTTGCCGACATGAAAAGCCTCCAATAGCAATGGTTGCTATATAAATGCTAATGCTACTTCTAATTTTAGGCATTAGTGATCATAGATGTTTGGTGTTTGTTTTTATCTAATTTTAGGCATTGTGTTGCCATTGCCATACTTGTATATATATATATATATAAACAAAACACTTGAATGATCCGTACTTGTCACATCCAAATCACAATTTTTCCAACCCCACACCACAAATTATCAATACTTGTCTATATATAAGCACAATAGTAGCTAGAAAGACATGTAAAATGAAGGAGGAATGTTTAGTTCAATCAAAAAGCCATTATAGGGCATGAGTTGCCAATTCTTCTCGCACCTCATCCAATTCCATTTGGGTGTACGTGCCCTTCCGTCTAGCTCTATTTGGGAAGACATGAGTCTCTGAAATAAGGAAACCAATTTCAATTTACCACAGAAAGAACAATGCTCAATAAATTGAAAGAGAACCTTAAATTTGCAACTTCCAAGAAACTACCCAAACTGATAAATGATCTATCTTAGATAAAAGAATAATCAAAACATAACACTACTACAAAAATCGAAATAGACAACGGCGAAACCACCGTCGTGTAAAAGGATTTCGCCTGGTCGTGAAATCATTGCCGTCTATTTTAGTTTCAAACTACGACTTTTCACCGTCGTTGTTTATCGATAAAGATGACAGTTTTAAAGAAAATCGTCGTTGTTTAGAGGTAAAGATCGTTAATTATAGAAGGAAAGCGATTATTTTTAATAGAACCGTGTATTGTATGTAAAGATGGCGATTTTTTATGAAAACCGTCGTGGATTGTTTATAAAAGCGTCATCTTTACATACAATACGACGGTTTTTATAAAAGCGTCATCTTTACATACAATAGACGACGGTTTTTATAAAAAGCGTCCTCTTTACAACAATAGACGACGGTTTTTATAAAAAGCGTCATCTTTACGTACAATAGACGACGGTTTTTTATAAAAAGCGTCATCTTTATGTACAATAGACGACGGTTTTTATAAAAAGCGTCATCTTTACGTACAATAGCAGCGGTTTTATAAAAAGCGTCATCTTTATACAATAGACGGCGATTTTTATAAAAAGCGTCATTTTACATACAATAGACGATGGTTTTTATAAAAACGTCATCTTTACGTACAATAATGCTTTTTGATTTCCTATGATGCTATACAACGATTTTAACTAGAAAACCAACCATAATGCTTTATCAAAAATAGTTTCTTTCATAAAACTTGAAGATTCAATAGTTATTACATAGTTAACCAATCTTTATTCTTCAACAAACATTTCCTAACAAGACCTACGTACTCCTAATCCAAGCATTCCTCATCCAAACATACAAATGATGCACAACTGAAGTCTCCTCCATCATCCCTGTAAATAAATCAAAATGACAAAGAGAGAAAAAAGAAAAAAGAATCTATGATTATAAACATAAAAAATTAGGTGGAAGAGAAATTTTACCATTTGTCCATATTTCCATAGAAAACTTGTAAAATGAGCATAAAAAAGACCATCGAGAACCTGCAAATTTTCAACAACAAAAAAACATACGACTCACATAGAAAACCTGCAAAAGAAAAAGTTATAAATTTGCAAGCTTCCTCCTCATCTCCTGATAACCAAATCAGAAAATCTAAAAAGAAACCAGAAATTTTAAAAAAAAAAATATGTAAACAAATCAGACAAATCAAGAGAGACAAAATCTGAAATTAGGGATACAAAGAACATACCAAAAACGCAAAGAGACTAATCCAGAATTCACTAGCAAGATATAGAAGGGTATTAAGACCTCAATCTCTCAACTCCTTCATTGATATCGATCTTTTGATGATTTTGTAGAGAGTTTCATGAGGGTGTTTTAGAGAGTATATGAGGGTTTCAAGGAGGGAGAGATAAGGTTTTAGAGACGGGGGAAAATCTGAAAATTTGACAAGCGCGAATGCACTTAAGTAGATTTTTTAGCGTGTTTTAAAAGACGACGCTTGTTAATGAGAGATAAGATTTTCAAAGACGGGTGAAAATTTGAAAATTTATCGACCGTGAATTCACTTAAGCGGCCATTTTTAGCGTGTTTTAAAAGGCGACGCTTTTTTAAAAAAATTTGTCATCTTTACATATAATATCGTGGTTTTTATAAAAACGCGTCATCTTTACATATAATAGAAGGACGGTTTTTATAAAAAGCGTCATCTTTATACAATAGACTACGATTTTTTATAAAAAGTATCATCTTTACGTACAATAGACGCGGTTTTTATAAAAAAACATCATCTTTACGTACAATAGAGACGGTTTTTATAAAAACCGTCATCTTTATATACAATAGACGTTTTTTTCCACTACACTCCTTGACCCTATATGAATACAATGACTGAATTTGATCTTCAATTTAAAATACTTACACTAGTGGATACCACAAAATCTTATGTTATATTTAACGAAAGTATAAATAAACTCTTAATTGTTAGTGAATATATTATTTTGATGGCATACGCATTCTAAGAAAATAGTTTCAATGATCCAACCGTCAAACGTGTTTGTTTATACTTCGAGATCATATACGCCAAAAATTGGAAAAAATAAACATTCAGAGATCAAGTAACAAGACAAAAAATTTCGACGGTTATAAATGAAAAATCATGATTTAACGGTTATTTTAACTCCGATTTTGATGATTTTTTAACCGCTACAATCCTTGACCCAATATGAATACAATGATTGAATTTGATCTTCAATTTAAAATATTTACACTAGTGGATACCACAAAATCTTATGTCATATTTAATGAAAGTATAAATAAACTCTTCATTGTTAGTGAATATATTGTTTTGATGGCATACGCATTCTAAGAAACTAGTTTAAATGATCCAACCATCAAACGTGTTTGTTTATACTTCAAGATCATATACGCCAAAAATCAGAAAAAATAAACATTCAGAGATCAAGTAGCAGGACAAAAAATTTCGACGGTTATAAATGAAAAATCATGATTTAACGGTTATTTTAACTCCGATTTTGATGATTTTTTACCGCTACACTCCTTGACCCTATATGAATATAATGACTGAATTTGATCTTCAATTTAAAATATTTACGCTAGTGGATACCACAAAATCTTATGTTATATTTAACGAAAGTATAAATAAACTCTTAATTGTTAGTGAATATATTGTTTTGATGGCATACGCATTCTAAGAAACTAGTTTCAACGATCCAACCGTCAAACTTGTTTGTTTATACTTCGAGATCATCTACACCAAAAATCGAAAAAATAAAACATTGGAGATAAAATGTAAGGACAAAAAATTTGACGGTTATAAATGAACAATCATGATTTAACGGTTATTATAACAAACCATCATCTTTACATATAATAGACGACCATTTTTTATAAAAAGCGTCATCTTTATATATAATAGACGACCCTTTAAAAAAAAATCATCATCTTTACATATAATAGACGGTTTTTATAAAAGCGTCATCTTTACATATAATAGCGACGGTTTTTATAAAAGCATCATCTTTACATATAATAGACGGCGGTTTTTTCGGTTTTTATAAAAAGCGTCATCTTTATATATAATAGACGACGGTTTTTTCAGTTTTTATAAAAAGCGTCATCTTTACATATAATAGACGACGGTTTTATAAAATCGTCATATTTACACATAATAGACAACGGTTTTTAAAAAATCGTCATCTTTACACATAAGAGACGCGGTTTTTATAAAAATCGTCATCTTTATATATAATAGACGCGGTTTTTAATAAAAATCGTCGTCTTTACATATAATAGACGACGGTTTTTTGGTTTTTATAAAAAGCGTCATCTTTACATATAATAGAGCGGCGATTTTATAAAATCGCTCATCTTTACACATAATAGCAGCGGTTTTTTAAAAATGCGTCATCTTTACATATAATAGGACAGACGGTTTTTAATAAAAATCGTCATCTTTACATATAATAGACGACGGTTTTATAAAATCGTCATCTTTACATATAATAGACGACGGTTTTTATAAAAATCATCATCTTTACACATAATAGGACGACGGTTTTTATAAAAATCGTCATCTTTACATATAATAGATGACGTTTTTATTTATTTATAAAAAGCTTCATCTTTACATATAGTATGACATATGATAACAAAATCAAAGAAATAAATTGATAAAAAAAATTCGTATTCAAGACGACGGTTTAAATATAAGGTATGACGTATAAAGGGAATAAATACGACGTTAAATTTTATAATACGTCGTTAAATGAAAAACAAACGTGGTGAGATTTAAAGATACCGTCGTAGAACTATACAAGAAAGACGTCAATATATTTTTATTTTCCGTCGTTGTACATTAATTTAATACGGCGATATTTTGTATTTTACCGCCGTGAATTTATTTGTAATTATATGGCGCCTTATACGAAAACTTGGTCGTGTTATTTTCTGCGTAAAAACGGCGGCTTTTTTTGAAATCGTCGTCTTTACTTTCTACGTCGGTCGATTCATAACTTCTGCCGTTCTTTATTTGCTTTGATTTTACTTTCTCCATTTTTTAGGTGTCTAAGGTGTTATTACACGGCGGTTTTATAGAACCGTCGTCTTTTAAAACGACGACGGTTTTCACTTAGACCGTCGTTTTTTTCTGGTCGTCTTTGTCACTTTTTGTAGTAGTGTAAACTGACAAATTATGCTTATAAAATAGCAATATACAAGCTGGATTGTTGTTCTATCAAATTTGCACCAGCAGAGGCTATATATAATCATATATGCAATTGCTTTTGTATTCATACTGAGGAGCTAAAATGCAAAAGTCAAAGAAAAACTGGTTTGAAGCTTCAGAAAAAGAGAAGGGAAAAAAAAGATTATATTGAAGCTTACCACATTGCAATAAGTGAAGTTGTTTCTGCCCAAGTTGTTTATGTGTGGAACCAGATTATTATTTTTTTGAGAAGATATAGGAAAGATATGATAGTTATATGCTAAAGATCCATTTCCACATGTCATGTAAGTGCTTTGAAAAGAAGCTTGTTTATTGCTAAACCGGCCAGTAAATATATCCCTGAACCTCGGTCTGGTAACATTTTCTATGGTCTCCACTATTTTATTCCTGGATTCAAACTTTTTGACTTAAATGCTATCTTAAAAATTTGCACTATTTTTACAAACAGATTACCTCATTACTAGGACATTAGTAAAACAAAAGTAGTAAAGAAATACAAACCATATCTAAGAAACCCTGTTGATTCCATGCAAGATGATTTAAAGGTTCCTAAGTAAAACAGTTCACTATTTAAGAGAAAAACAATCAAGCAATTCCAATGTACCACACCAATTGAGATATGCAGCTAAAAACTGATCAATGACAAGTAAGAATGTGTAATGTTCCCTACAAGAAACTAATGATGCACTTAAAAAAACGTTAGTTATCTAATAACAAGTAACTTTATCAGCATAATCAGAAAGAGTTTTGTTGTCCTATCATGGTCTAAAATATCGATGATATCGGAAATGTCGGTAGTCCAAAAATATGGAAATTTCAATGGAAATATTGGGATATTATCGATCGATAAAAATTGAATAAAAACCACGGAAATTGTAAGAAAAACTTGGAAATTTTTATTGAAACTTTGGAGAATGTTTATTTAGTCAATTATCTATTAGTTTATAATAATAAAAAATTAGAAGAAAATGCATTACATGATAGATTTAACTGATTCAAGTTGATTATACAGTGAGCTGGCAAACACTGTGAGTGTAGAAAATATGTAATAATTAATGAAAAAAAGATTAAACACACCATAAATCATTTATATATAATGATTTACTACAATATTTTACACTTTATACATTGCATGGTAAGATACATGAGTGACTTAGTACCACATAGAGTTCTTATGAGGTTCAAATTTGTCAATATCTTTGTCATCTCTATGTGTACAGTAAGTGTATTGTGAAGAGTATTCATCAAATGATAAATCCCCCAAATAGTTTTACATGTAATTGTTAACATGTCACCCATATAAATATAAATATTTTAGCATATTATTACTAAAACAGAAGTGATATATGGTGGTCAAGGTGTTGGAGGAGTAAAATGGGAGGGGTTCAAATCCCCCTTTGTGTTTTTTTTCCCTCCCTTTTTTCCCTTTTTTTTTTTCTTCTTTTTCCTTTTTTTTTCCCATTACATCGATATTTTTGATATTTTAGCGATATTACACTGATATTTTGACAAAAGATTGCTGAAGTGTGAGCGAAATTATCGACATCTATATTTTCCGATACTATTGTCGATATTGTCGATATTTATACGCTATGTACATGGATATGTTCCGAAATATTCGTGATTCGAAAAAACCAAAATATCCTCGATATTTCGTCGATATCATCGATATCATCGATATTTCATACTATGGTCCTACCACAGAAGATTGCCCAGAAATATTCTCAACAGCGTAGGCAGTGGCTGATTGTTGGGAACAGCTCCTGTACAATCATAAATTGCTGGAACAAATAAGTGCATCTGGCTTACTTCCAGGCTAAGAAAGTGTATATAATTATAACTAATAGCAACCAGGCTATGAAGTAGAAAAGTGAACAAATGAATTTACTTCCAGCAGAATTTAATAACACGTTGGGACAATTTCTAGTGTACAAGACAGCCTTCCAATATTGTGCCAAAAGCAAGATAATACATGTGAGTGATGGTTACGAACCTGGATATTCAGGGGGTTAAATCTATATACAAGCTCAGCCATTTTAAGGTATCAATGTCAAACATTTGTCTTCAACAATAGCAAGATTCAACACATTAACAAGATTCAACAATAGCAATACAAACAAAGATAGAACTAATTCAGCAAAATTTGTATAAAATATCAACAGAAGTATCACAAACCCTATATTCTTGACCGCCCTCAAAATTGGAGAGCGGTATCTTGCAGCCAGTACTGTATGGCACGACCTATAAAAAAGAAAAACAATTATGTCATCCCCCACCACTAATGACCAAAACCTGTTTAATTCAGAAATTCTCAATACCCAGTTGAAGAAAACACAATGCAACCAACCAACCAATCTTAAGGCCTTTATAAACAAGACCCTTTTGAAATAACTGAGAAAGCCTTTATAAACAGAGCTTGATCCTCTGTTTATTCCACTAACGACCTGAAAATCAAGAAAGATCATTGATTGATCGAGAAATCTGAACAAACCTCAAATCAAACAGTTAGCGATCAATAATACCAAAGCAGGCTTTGACCATGCGAACAATGCCTCTGATAATGCTAAAGACACACAATCTGCTGGCGTTCCTGATATTGATTATGCCCATAATCACATAATTAATATATAATTCCGGATTATATACATAAATGTATAGTGAAAGAGAGAGAGATTACTGGAGACTTCAAAAGCGGTGGCGCCTGATGTATCTCTGCAGCAACCAAAAATCACTACTACAAAAAAGGAAAAAGACGACGGGAATTCACCGTCGTGTATTCCGTTTTCAAATGGTCGTGAAATCGATTGACATCTTTTCCCTAATCAAACCACGACGCTAAATAACCGTCGTTGTTAGAACAAACAAAGTCATTAACAAATAAAAACCGACGTCTTTGTAATGGAAAAAGAGTTAAAAAAATAGTCAAGGATGAGAATAGACGACCAATTCTAACAAAAAAAACGTCGTTAAAAAGGCAATATATGACATATATTAATAGAACATGGCCACAAGTGTGGCAGAAGATATTTTCGTCTCCAATCACAGCACGCCAGGTGGAAAAGAAGATTATTTCTTTTAATTAATTAATTGAACCAGTTTATCTGGCCAATTAATTAATTAGGATAAATATCTTAATTAAATGATATTATCTTTATTTAATAAGATAATATCATGAATTAAGATATTATCCTAATAAAGAGAAGATAATGTCATTATCTCAGATATTATCTTCATAAAAAGAGATAATATCATTTAATTCAGATATTATCTCCATAAAAAAAGATAATATCATTAAATCAGATATTATCTCAGTCCGACTCGATCCCTACGAATTTGGGTAGAGAATAAACTCAGATATTCTCTACGAAACCCTAGCCCCGAGGCTCCTATAAATAGATGACTTCATTCATCATTCAAGGTACATCTAAACCAACTCCTTATACCCGAGAAAAATACCCGAAGCTCTTTCTCTCTCTCAATTCTCCATATTTTCTCCACACGGCTCCGGCCACCACACACGGCTCCGGCCGCCCGGTTCACACCCTACATAAACACTACTCCGTACCCTTTGCTTAGCTATTGTTTTTCTACAAACACTCGAACTAACTTAGGCATCGGAGGGCCTTTGGCCAACACCCCCCGGGTGTGGTCTATTTACTCCAATCTGTTTTACAGGAATCGAGGAAGAGAGAAGGAAGATCGAAGGTTGAAGGATCTAGAAGCGAATATTCTCCCGTGAGATTATTTGCACAAACATTTGGTGCTTTCATTGAGAGCACGAGTTATACTCAACGCGTGCTCAAGGAATTCGTTCCTCCTATTGTCCAATCCACCGAAGCCTTCTAAACAACCATGGTTGGAAGCAAGCGCTCGAGGAGCACCACCGCGATGGCTAAATCCGCGACGACCCAAAGCCACTCCACCCACGATCCCGCGATCGACATGGTGGCACCACCACCTCTCACCACCGTGCCACCTACCGGACCCGCAGTCGGATCTAGCAACCTCCGTGGCACCGCCACCGAGTATGGTGGAACCTCCCATCAAGGTGGGCTCGTTACCACCACTGACTTAGGCCCGGTCTTGGAGCAACTTCAAGCATTCCCTCCATTGCCTCCACGCTCGATGCATGCTCCTCCATACACATCCAATGAAACCCTAGCCCATGTGAAATTGGGCTCCATACACTTCTCTCCTCCCGATCCACGAAGTCAAGCAGATCTTAATATGAGAGTTGACCAGCTAGCTCAGAGGATGGACAACCAAACCAATCTGATGAGGCAGCTCCTCCACCAAATAAACTTGGTTCAAAACCTTGACCTTAGACAACCGGCGAAGAGAGAATGATGGATGAACGCACCTATCGGCAGCTCGATGGGTGCCAAGCGTGTCGCAGCGTGTCGGCAGTGAATGGGTAGACAAGGAGAGGGACAACAACATGATTAGCTTGCCGTCATGTCACAAGCATCTGCAAGCCACACACAAAGCAGCGTCACGAGAAAGACTCGGCCCACAACTTGACGCTTGCGCTACCGAGCCCGCAGGAAATGTTCATGAAAGGCTAGGTTCCCGGGAGGTCAAACGACAATCGCCGCAATCGGATCATGAAGAAAGGTGCTCGCTACTCGCTCACAGAGAAATATTCATGAAAGGCTAGGCCCACAAGGATGTCAACTTGGTAACCCGCATAACGAGGACCGTGAAGAAAGGCACTCTACTGACCGCTCTCGAAGAACCAATTCTCATTGCCAAGTTATAGAAAATCCCTCGCAAGCACGATCCACCAACATGCTGCCTAGGCAGCGCAGCCGAGAAGATCAACCCTTGCAAACCAACGAGGAAGTTACTCGGTCTCACCCAAATCGTAAAGGTCATCAACGTGACCGACTAGCCATGTGTGCGGAAGGCGTTGAGAAGCTTGTGAATAACCGACTTCGAGACTTAAAGACTGGTGGAAATTTCGAAGATGCACTACGTGTTGAGGTAGACCGAGCAAACTCATCACCTTTCACCGTCGAAATTGAGCAGGCTGCTCCCCCAAATGATTCTCAAGGCCTTTTTACATGCTTCAAAAGAGATTCCGATCCCGAAAGCCATCCGAAGCATTTTAAGAGCCTTATGATCCTCTACAAAGCCGAAGACGCGCTAATGTGCAAGGTGTTTTGCAATGACTTTGCAAGGAGCAGCTCAGGATCGGTTCCACACCGCCATTCGGTCGATCAGCAGCTTCAAGGAGCTTACTTATGTCTTCACTAAAAAATACACTTCTTATCGGTCAATCAAGAAGAATCCTAACCATCTGTTCAACCCGCACAAGAAGTCCAATGAATCCTCTGCGAGACTACATCAAAAGGTTCAAGGCGGAGAGGGCAAACATTGTAGGATGTGATGACCAAATTGTGTTCTCTGCCTTCAAGAGGGGGTTGCCTGAATGTGAGTCAGACGCTATAGCTGACCATCTATCCTCACCAAACACTGGTAGAAGTCTTCGCTATAGCAGAGCGCTACACATTATGGGACGACGACCGGATTGCCACGAAGAAGGCCGATCAAATAGCCGAAAGGTAAGCCAAGAGAACGGCAAGCGAGATCACGGCCTCGGGAAGGTGCTTGGCGGAGAGCTACACCAAGTTCACTATCCCGATACACCAGATCTGGCCCAAGTAAAAGACATGCCTTGGTTGAAGAAACCATCGCCTTTAAAGGGAAACCCAACCAAGAAGGATACAGTAATACTGCACATTCCATGAAGGGCATGGTCATTACACAAACCGCTGGAAAGGCACCTTGAAGATCTAGTCGAGACACCATTGCACGAAATTCATCGCAAGGAGGGCTATCCAAAGAAATCCAGGATTGTGACGCAGCTAATGATGAACTTCCACGAAAAAGGTCATATGGATCAATACGATCCTAGCTGACTCCAAAAGCCTAGACCGACCACCGTGGGGCAAAGAGAAAGATCAAGCCGGCGACTTCCGTCTCCTAAGCCGTCACTAGCTACCAAGTTGTGAAAGACGAACCTTTCATCATCTTCCAATGGAAGGAAGTTCTAAGACAATGAAATACCCATCACCTCCAAGGGTACTATCCATGAATCTCTTCACTTATCAGCTCGGCTCTAAGCAGGCGACCAAGCCTTCCTCACCTCCATTGAAGACAAGTTACTTCTGATGTTACTCATGCACTCATCTTTTTTCAATGTAGTTACACAGATATCAATACAAGTTCAAGCTTTTCTTTCCAATGAAGTATTCACAAAAGCAATCGACACGTTTCTGGATGTAGGCCAAACGGGCCACTCTCAACAACACGCCTCGACGTAGGACAAACGGGCGCTCTCATCGACGCGTCTCGGACGTAGGCCAAACGGGCCACACTCATCGACACGTCTTCGGACGTAGGCCAAACGCAGGTCACACTCCGACACGTCTTCGGACGTATGCCAAACGGGTCACTCTCATCGACACATCTCCAAACGTAGGCCAAACGGGTCACTCTCCGACACGTCTCCGAACGTAGGCCAAACGGGCCACTATCAACGACACGTCTGCTGGACGTAGGCCAAACGGGCAACTCTGATCGACACGTCTCTGAACGTAGGCCAAACGGGCCACTATCATCGACACATCTTCGGATGTAGGCCAAACGGGTCACACACCGACATATCTCTGGACGTACGCCAAACGGGCCACTCATCGCCGACACGTCTCCGGATGTAGGCCAAACGGGTCGACACGTCTTCGGGCGTAGGCCAAACGGGCCACTATCGCCATCGACACGTCTTGGACGTAGGCCAAACGGGTCACACATCGACCGTCTTGGACGTAGGCCAAACGGGTCACTTTCGCATCGACACGTCTCCGACGTAGGCCAAACGGGTCACTTTCGCATCGACACGTCTCTAGACATAGGCCAAATGGGCCACCCTCATTGACACGCCTTCGGACGAGGTAAAACATGTCTCAACCCGTAAACACTCAAGCAGTTCACAAGACACTATGCAAATTGAAGTTGAAAAAATAACAAATTTTTAGTAAAGTGACCAACCGGCCAAAGTTCAACAAAAAGAAGACGGTCAGGTAAGACCAATTACTCTAAATGAGAAAGCAGACTACAAAAGCTAAAAAGAGATAAAGAAGTCTTCATCTACTCCGAGACACCAGCAGGAGATCCCGATCTGCAGCCACTTGTCTGTCTGATCGACCACACTCTCGTGAGCTCCCACCCTGATCCTCAGCACGCTCTCCCACCTCCTTTTTGAAGGAGAAGAAATGTTGCTTCCTTTTGTTTTTCCAAGGAAAGACTTGGGAAAGTACCAAGATCGCCAACCTGACGGATTTGATGAACCTCGGCAAGTGGATGGACTTGATGAAAGTTCATCTTGGCGGATCGGTTGACACGCTGCATCCTCCGCAAGGGTGGAGTCCACCTTAGGATCACCGCGTTGCAGAAGAGCCCTTCGCCCAGGCAAATGACTCTCTTGCTTTATTAGCCTCACAACCTCACTTCCAAAGGAATTGGCGACGATGAATCCACTCCATGCTTGACTGCTCGTGACTCAACAGTTGAAACATGATGGTTGGATGGATGAGCAGACTGCCAGATCGACTTCCAATCTTCGACTGGTACAAACGACTCAAATTTCGAAAAGGAGCATCCGCATCTCTTTGCCTCTCAACAAGTGAGCTAGATCGCGCACGGACTACTTTACGGAGCATATCACGATCTCCAAACTCATCAGGCTTGAGCTCTCGAAGACTGATATCAGCCTTCCTCTTTTAGGGGAGTTTAGCAAAACACTCCTCATGTCCAGCAGGCAAATCATCAAGGCTCGGACCATCCTGCTTCCATCTATCGACATCCTTAGCAGGGGGCAGTCCACCAACTTCCTCCCGATCGTCGCTCACAGACTCGACTTACTTTGGGATGCACGATAACTCCTGCCTTCGACAAGCAGTACAAAATTCTCCAAAGATCTTTCTCAAGCTAGAAAGTAGAGAAGTTAAGTTTGCCATGTAAGAAAGAGTGAAGAGAAGCCCTGTATTTATACAAGTTGGACAACCCGAGTCAAGAAGGATTCTCAAGCTCTTTCCCACGAGAATCCAACTCCAACAACGATCGAAGCCTACACCAATTGAGAATCCGATGCAAAGGAGTCAACTCACGAAGAAAGCCCGTTCGGTTGGAGGCCGAAAAAATAATTTCATCTCCTACATGCCACACAAGTGTCACTCAAGGTCGGGGCATTTGTGGAAGTAGATATTTTCGTCTCCAATCACAGCACGCTACGTGGAAAAGAAGATTATTTCTTTTAATTAATTAATTGAACCAATTTATCTGGCCAATTAATTAATTAGGATAAATATCTTAATTAAATGATATTATCTTTATTTAATAAGATAATATCATTAATTAAGATATTATCCTAATAAAGAGAAGATAATGTCATTATCTCAGATATTATCTTCATAAAAAGAGATAATATCATTTAATTCAGATATTATCTCCATAAAAAGAGATAATATCATTAAATCAGATATTATCTCAGTCCGACTCGATCCCTACGAATTTGGGTAGAGAATAAACTCAGCATATTCTCTACGAAACCCTAGCCCCGAGGCTCCTATAAATAGATGACTTCATTCATCATTCAAGGTACATCTAAACCTACTCCTTATACCCGAGAAAAATACCCGAAGCTCTTTCTCTCTCTCCACTCTCCATATTTTCTCCACACGGCTCCGGCCACCACACACGGCTCGCCCGGTTCACACCCTACATAAACACTACTCCGTACCCTTTGCTTAGCTATTGTTTTTCTACAAACACTCGAACTAACTTAGGCATCGGAGGGCCTTTGGCCAACACCCCCCGGGTGTGGTCTATTTACTCCAATATGTTTTACAGGAATCGAGGAAGAGAGAGAAGAAAGATCGAAGGTTGAAGGATCTAGAAGTGAATATTCTCCCGTGAGATTATTTGCACAAACAACAAGATATACATACAACGACGAGAACTAAAACTCACCGCCGTTAAATATACCTTTCACGACACATAAAACAATGACGTCTTTAAATACATAATCGACGACGTTATTGATTCCTACTACGGCACTACATTTTCAACAACCGTCGTGAAATAAATTTTCCACTTCGATTTTTCTATTAATGATGACGTGGAAATAGATGTTAGGGTCATTACTTACGACGCATGTATTTATACAGATGACGTTGTACTCAATAAACAACGTTGGGTCCAAATAAATGAGAGCCGTATTACAGAATTTATACGTCATCTTTTAAAATATAATCATCGTCTAATGCATCGAGATGGCAACGTTTCTCAGTTGATCAATGTGTAAAATTGTTTTAATGACACGATCTGAAAATAAACGACGTGGAAAATATGTTGGGGTTATTACTTACGACACATTCATTTATACAGACGACGATGTCATCAGTATACAACGTCGTTATCATGCAAAAGACCGCCGTGTTTAAGAATTTATACGTCATCATTAACAAAATTACCGTCGTCTAATTCCTATTAGACGACGTTGTTTATCTGAAATTCACCGTGTAAAGTAATTTTAACGACATGATCATAAGAAAAGAGACGTGGATACATTCATATAACGTTGTTTTTGTAAAGGAACGACGTCCAAATATATCTTAACGTCGACAAATTTACCAATTGATTTCAAATACCGTCGTGAATTAATCCTTTTCCACTTCGTTTATGAAAGAACATGCGACGTGGTAAAATTAAGACGACGTCGTCTTTTGTAACGTTCAGGTTAGATATCTCGTCTTTTAGACGTCGGTATTATGGGATTGGAGTCGTGTTATTTGGAATTACATGATGGCTCTTTATGCTTCTCCGACGTGATATCCTTAATAACTGTTTCACAATAGCGTCGTGGTTCTTCATTGTTACGTTGCTTTAAGACGTCGGTAAATATATTGCTATCGTTGAATGCTCCAAAACGTCGTTTTTTATTAGAACAAACGTTTATTTTTCACATTTTTATCAAGATCGTCGTGTTTGTAATCTTGAACCAATATTTTTTGTACTGATTGTTTTGTAGCCAAAACCTGTATAATGAAAGTGAAGAAACCACATTACAATATATTACAAAATTAATGTCATACACTGCCAATTACATAAGCATCATTCAATTCATATATCTTCACACCCATCTCAAATATTTTGACTCCCAAACTCACCCACCAGTTCATCAAATGTGTCAACATTTGGCATCCCTCTAGTAAATGGCTCACACTCAATTCTCACATCACCTAAGACATCATCACCAATAACATCATTATATTCTCTATTAGGCATTGATAACACTACCAACCAACCACGATGCATCGGGTCGTCAACAAAAAATATTTGTTTGACTTGAGAAGCCAAAACAAATTGGTCATTCCTATGTCCAATTTTACTCAAATCTACAAGGGTAAATCCAAGTTCGTCGACTACAAGACCAGAAGTACTATCTATCCAATCACACCTAAAGACTGGGATTGTAAACTTTTGGTAGTCAAGGTCCCAAATTTCTTGAATGGCACCATAGAAACCCATATTTGAGAGAATTGAGTTTTTATCCTTGGCACTAGCAACTTGCATGGTATGTGCAAGTAAATAAACTCCACTATTTTGAGTTATCTGCACATCATCTTGTGCCTTGATGTTAAATTTAATACCTTTAATAAGATAGCTCCTATATGATGGCACTGCCATGTTTGGACCAGCTGTTAGCCACCTTAAGTTTTCTGATATGCCATGATTGTCTTCCTCATTAAGTTCACTTTGAAAATTTATCATATCTTAATTCAATCTAACATAGAAAGAAGAAAATTAAAAGTCCAATATGTTATTCAATAACATATACCTTGAAGCGTAGCCATTGAATGAAAGTGCTATTGTGCTTATCCTGCAACCACTTTGTTCTCTTTCAAAATTTTGGATAAGCAGTCTTGATGTTGATCATATGTTGCCTACATGACATGAAAAATTCAAGCATTACGGTCCCAAACATATAAGATAAACGTAAGAAATAATTTAAAATGGAAACTTAAAGAATAAAACTCATACGTACTCGATATAAGGTAGGACTTCCTCTGTATTCTCCAAGACATATAGATGTGCTTGGTTCAACAGGTCCCGATCAACTAGGCTCACTATGCAACCTGATAATGGCTTTGAAACTCCCATCTTTTGGCTTGAAGGCACTCCAACTGTACTAACATCAGATAAATGCTCGGTACAAAACTCTACAGCTTCTTGACTATATCTTGCTCGGCAATGCAACCTTGGTGACGATTACGAACATACCCCTTTAGCACTTTCATATATCTTTCAAATGGATACATCCATCTAAAATATACTGGCCCACATAGACGAACTTCTCTGACAAGATGTACTACTAGATGAACCATGATATCAAAGAATGAAGGGGGAAAATACTTCTCAAGCAAACACAAAGTAACTACTACATCTTCTTCCAACTTATCTAGCTTGGAAACATCAATCTTTGCACATATAGCATTGAAGAAGAAGCACAAACGAGTTATTGCATACCTTGCAGGCTTCTCCAAAACAAAATGAATTGCCACAGAGAGCAATTGTTGAATTAAGGTATGACAATCATGTGATTGAAGGCCAAGAAGTCTTGAATCTTGTAAAGATACAAGATTTTTTATATTGAAGAATAACCTTCAGGGACCTTCATACCATAGAAAGAATTGCAAACCTCTCTCTTCTCTGCTCTTGACAAATTCCAAGGCCCGGGAGGCAAACGAGTACGTCTTTCTCCATACTCGGGTTGCAAATCAGTTTTGACCCCCATGTTCAATAAATCTAATCGAGCAGCAATCCCATCTTTATTTTTTCCAGGGATCTCCAGCAATGTACCAATGATACTATTGCAAACATTCTTCTCAATGTGCATAACATCTAGGACATGCCTCACAGGAAGGTATTTCCAATACTCGAGATCAAAGAATATTGATTTCTTCTTCCAACAAACTCTGTCACCATCTTCAACCATATGCAGTACTTCTTCTCTGGTTAATGGCTCGGGAGGCTTGCCATATTCAGGTTTCCCATTTAAAGCTGCACGTTGCTTCCTATATGGATGATTGATTGGTAACCATTTTCTATGCCCAATGTAACAAATTTTGTGGCCATTTTTCCAACCTGTGACTAGGTGTATCATCGCCGCATATTGGACAAGCTTTATATCTTTTAACAACACAACCAGATAAGTTTCCATAGGTGGGGAAATCATTAATTGTCCACATTAATGCAGCTCTGAGTGTAAAGTATTCTCCATTATGTGCATCATACACTCCTCTAATCCCATCCCACAAAGATTTTAAATCATCAATCAAAGGCTCCAAGTAGACGTCTATATCATTTCGGGTTGTTTAAGACTGGAAATCAATAAAGCCAACATCATGAACTTTCGTTTCATGCATAAGCATGGAGGGAGATTATATGTAACTAAGATAACTGGCCAGCAACTATATCTGCTACTTAGAGAGCTGTGGGGATTGAATCCATCAGATGAAAGAGCCAATCTCAAGTTTCTCGGCTCATTACCAAACTCGGGCCATTTGCCATCAAGAAGTTTCCAAGACCGGGAATCCGACGAATGAGACATCTGACCGTCAATTGATTTTCTAGCAGCATGCCAAGTCAAACTCTTAGTTGTCTCATGTGATTGAAACATCCTTTTAAACCTTGGAATTTGAGGAAAATACCATACCACCTTCACTGGCACACCCTCTTTCAAGATTGAATCTTTGCCTTCCTTCCACCTTGAGTTACCACAAGTAGGACAATTAGTTGAATCTTCATACTCTTTCCTATACAAGATGCAATCATTGGGCCATGCGTGCATTTTCTCATAACTCAGCCCCAATGCACACAAAGTCTTTTTTGCCTCATACATAAAGGCTGGTATTGTGTTTCCTTCTGGAAGCAAATCGCCTTGAAGTATCAATAATTGTGTAAAACATACGTCATTCATCCCAAGTTTTGCCTTCAAATTATACACCTTCACTAATGCCGATAACTTCGTGTACTTTCTACAACCAGGGTACAATGGTTGATCTCCATCCCCAATCACATTGGCAAACTCATAAGGATCGGATCCAAAATCACCAAAATCATTATCATCCATCTCTATTTCTTCATACACAAAACTGTACCTACTATGGTCATCATCATCTTCAACATTTCTACTAGAATTAGTAGTTGCTTCCCAAGGTTCTCCGTGAAATGTCCAATTCTTATAGCTTTGGTCAACTCCATTAAAGTATAAGTGATCCCTTATAATTCCAACCCCAAACAATTTCAAATTCACACATTTAACACATGGACAATGGATATGTTAGTTAGAAGATTTTCTACAGAAAAGTTCAAAAATGCTTCCACCCTAACTCATATGCCTTCAATCTTCTATCCGAGTGCATCCATGACTTATCCATCTCCGACACTATACCCTATTATCTATAATAAAGTGAAAAGACAAGCATTGACCATCACTATAGTAGATTATATAAAGTTTTAATAACAAGTAATATACTATACAAACGATGGTTTTTAAACAAAAACAGACGTATTTGACATATATAGACGACGGATTTTCAACAAACGTCGTCTAATTCTAACCACTACGGTAGTTAAAGAACACCGTTGTGTATAAGTAATACAGAGGACGGTTTATGAAAAAACCGTCGTCGTATGCCTAAAAACGCGTCGAGATCCCAGTTTATTTTCAAGAACCCAAAACCCTATTAAGAACACAACATATACATTAATTTTTATGTTGGGTATTAAGAACACGTATACTAAGCATGAAACCAACATATACTAAGCATGAAAACAATAAATCCATTCCCGATTCAACATAACAGAGAGTGATCATGAAAACATTAAACAAAAAATCCATCAACCCATACCTCCAACAACATTATTAAAAGATCACAAAACATATATCTAAAACCCTTTAACAAAACAACATAATATCATTCAATGGATTTACAAGGGGAAGATAAGGGTTTGTACTTACATGTAGGCAGAGCTCACAGATTATGGCCTACTTGGATTCGATGGAGCCTGGAGAGCCCAACTTTGAATTAGAGTTGAAGTGAGAGAGCGAAATGTTATGTTGGCGAAATCTGAACATTTTAGGGTTCAGGGATACAAGTATAAGACTTAGAGCGAAATCTGAAAATTTTAGGTCGCGCGAAATTTTTAGAAAACGCGCTCTTTAAAACATCGACGGAAAAAACAACCGTCGTTAAAATTTCACTTTAAACATGACGCTTATTACATTAAAGACGTCGTGGTAAAACTATGTACGACGCAAAATCAAACATCCGTCGTCAAAACTAAGCAAAACCATGGCGAAAGTTTTACTAAAATCAACGTAAATTCATTATTCCACGACTCAAACACTGAACTTAACGCCGTTTATTTTAAAGAAACCACGTCATCTGTTGAACCAATAGCATTGTTTGAATAACCTTTTACGTTTTTTTTAAATCGATGACGTTGTTATTCGTGTACAATGTCATTTTAAAGGAACATAAACACCATCGTCAAAAAAATAAACATCGACTGAAAACATAAATACCGTCGTTAAAAAATAATACCCTAAACCCTAAACCCTAAACCCTAAATTATATATTTCTAAAATATAATTTTATAAAAGGGTTTATGGTTTTACAGCCTAATATATAACAAACATAAACCCTAAACCCCAAAAATTATCCTTTAACCCTAAACCCTAATAAATAACAACTCTAAACCCTAAACCCTAAACCATCAAACTATAAGTGATGTTATAAGTCATCAAAACAATTTTGTTTTGGGTGGTCATTTTAAATTTGTATTACTCAAACTGCATTTTTTTAAGCTTTAGGGGGAAGAAAATATATCAATGACTTTATAGGAGTTGACGTTACATTTTTTGGATTTATTTTGAATTTTTTGAATTAAAAATAATAAAATATTCTTATAAACAACAACAAACCACATCGGCGTTAAGAAATTAAAGACGTTGTAAATCATAATAAACGACTCACTTGTAAAAAGACACCGTCGTTAAAAAGTAATACCATAAACCCTAAACCCTAAATTATATATTTTTAAAATATAATTTTATAAAAGGGTTTATGGTTTTACAGCCTAATATATAACAAACATAAACCCTAAACCCCAAAAATTATCCTTTAACCCTAAACCCTAATAAATAACAACCCTAAACCCTAAACCATCAAACTATAAGTGATGTTATGACTCATTAAAATAAATTTTTTTTGGGTGGTCATTTTAAATTTGTATTACTCAAACTGAATTTTTTTAAGCTTTAGGGGGAAGAAAATATATCCATGACTTCATAGGAGTTGATGTTGCGTTTTTTTGATCTATTTTAAATTTATTTTGAATATTTTGAATGAAATAGAATAAAATATTCCTACAAACACAACAAACTACGTCGACTTGAAGAAAGTAACGACGTTGTAAATTTAATAAACGACTTACTTGTTAAAAGGACGTTGTTTAAAAGCGAAACCATGGTGAAATTTTCACTCAAACGACGTCGCATCGATGTACAAACAGTATATCACGACTTAAACTAAAAAGGTGTCGCCATGTAATTTAATTACCACGTCATCTCTGTCGTCTAAATATCCTTTTACGTCGGATTTGTTTCAAACGATGACGTTGTTTCCAACTCCATAAGACGACGGTTTTTGACATAATTATGTCGTTGGAAAGTTATTACACGTCGGTTACGCAATTTGTTTTTTTAATTAAGAAAACCTCAACAAACTTTCAGGGAAAAAAAGGATATATATTATAAACAAAATTTGTACATTATATATTATAGACAAAATTTGTACATTATATAAAAATATCAAGTGTTCTAAAAATCCTCTACTCCATATGAAGGCAAACAAACTCTGCCTATTCATTCCTGACTTCATCAATGGTTGTCTGGGGGTATGGTGCTTGCTCTTTTCCCTTGGCAAACTGTAATCCATAAACAATCATTATTAAGCTTTATAAATAAACAGAAATTCAATCACAGACGACGCTATTTTTCATAACCGACGTAGTATATCAATGCAACAACGGTAATTTTAAAGGACCGTCGTTTATAATACAAAAAACCACATAAAATGTATCTAAAAATTTTCTTCTTACCGTCTTCTCAAACTCCAAGGAAGGATCCATGATGATGTCTCTCATGAAGCACATGACATAATACCCGCATTCGACACTGCTTGGTTGCTTTGGTGTGTCTTGCAGAGTTTTCCAAATGGGTGCTTTACGGCCTTGTCGCCTATGTGGGAATTATACATTTTATAGTCTTATTCAACATGTTTTGGCCTCCTCATCAACCACACGATTTCTGGGCAGAGGATCCAGAAAATAGACAGTTTCCTTCTTTGCTCTCACAATCAGCAAGACCCAATGACGGCTGCACAAAATTAATATAAAAAAAAGATATATAAAAAAGTCAGCACAAGAAAATACACGACGGTTATTTATAAAAACACGACGTATTATATAGTTTCACACGACGCAATAACATAGCAAACGACATCATTATAAATTTATCACTACGGTAATTAACTAACGATGTGGTTAGAAGTTTCAAACGACACCATAAATAAACCACCGACGTGGTTAGAAGTTTCAAACAAAACCCTGGATTGTAAGGCATCATGAAAATTTGTTCACCATCTGTCTTCTGAAGTCGATTGGCTACCAATCGTGATCTGTCAGTTAGTGACCTAGCGTTGGCACTAACTTCAGCAGGGTCGATAAAGCCAACCATGTTGAACATATTTGCTTCTTTCAAATGATCATATAAGCACCTAAATATATAAAACAAACATATATAAAAAAGTCAACACAAGAAAACACACGACGGTTGTTTATAAACAAACAAGTATTATATAATTTCACACAACGCAATGAGATAGCAATCGACGTTATCATAAATTTATCACGACGGTACTTAACTAACGACGTGGTTAGTAGTTTCAAACGACGCAATAAATAAACCACCGACGTCTTATGCTATAATGATTTTTTTTTTCCAACACAAATTTGAGTGTGAAATAAATATTTGATAAGGACAAACCTCATATATACTGCAAGCACAGTAGCCCCAATTTCTTCCATGCCTGCTAACTGTGTAATATCTTCAGGCAAGACGAAGGTACTGCGATCTGCACCAAACACCTCCTTCTCCATTGTAAAGGTCATGATCTTCTCCTGAGGCGTTAGTGTCGTTTCCACATAACGACAAAGGGATTGTAAGGAAGATGGCACCTCCACCTTTGAATAATCAACTACTTCAATACCCTGTTGAAAGAAATAAAGCAAAATAAAATGATGTGACAATTCAATAAACACGACAGTTTAAAGAAAACAACGTCGTCTGATAATAATTTAAACGACGGTAACAAAACACCGTCCTGGTCAATAATTTATTACGACGGTTTAAAGAAAATATCGACGTCTGAAATTTGAAAAACAAATAAAAAAAGGCAAAGTTATGAGAATATACCTTTTCATCATGCTTTTCTTCATCTTGTTTTTCTTCTTTATTCTCTTCATCTTGTTTTTCTTCTTTCTTCTCTTCATCTTGATTTTCTAAATCCCTACATTTCTGTTGTAAGTAATAAAGAAATATATATATATATATATATATATATAAGACAGATTGTACAGAAAGTAAAAAAATTAAATCAAAACGTCGTGGTAAGGCATAACATAAGACAGTATGTAAGAATTATGGACGTCTTAAAATTATTAAACGATGCTAAATAATAAAAGTCGTGGAGATTTATCTATTACGTCGGTAAGGACTAAAACCGTCGTCTAAATCACAACAAAAGTTTTCAAAAATGACGAAGTCTAATGGCGTGTAAAACAAGTAAACTAAATATGATGTGGTATTGGAATACAAACGACGGTTCATAATAACGACGTCTAATAGCTTTCAAAAAAAACAGAGAATTCAAAGTTCAGATATGTTACCATTTCTTCCTGCTTTTCCCCATTTTTGGCAGTATCATCCTCAAAATGTAGGGATCTCACATCAGCCCCAGAGCAGCTTGCTTTGTCAGACATTGGATTTTTGGGACTTTGGTTTTGAGGGGCTAGTTTTCGATTTAAGCATGCTTGGATCAAAATTGGGGATGAGTTGGGAAAGCGACTCAGTAAATGTTCCCTCTCAGCCTCTACCAATTGCTTGGTTCTAGCCTCCATCCTTAAAGTCTCTTCCCTTGACCTAGCTTCCATCTTCTTAGTCTCTTCTTGAAGGACAAGTCTTACACTTTCCTTTAATTGATCGGCAAACTTTACCCTCTGTTGTCTGGGTAAATTGAAGTATTGCCTAAGGGAAATCCCAACACCTACCCCTCTTACTCTCCCTGGATGCTCGAGACCCAAAGCCATGGTCAACAAATCATTGCTGCCAGATACACTGAGACTGCCTTCCGAGACTTGTTTGTGCAATTCATCCTAAAACAAAGATATATAAAAAAGTCAGCACAAGAAAACACACGACGGTTATTTATACACAAACAACGTATTATATAATTTCACACGATGCAATAACATAGAAATCGACGTTATCATAAATTTATCACGACGGTACTTAACTAACGACATGGTTAGTAGTTTCAAACGATGCAATAAATAAACCACTGATGTCTTATGCTATAATTACATAAAACAAAGTAGTGTTTCCAAATTCATACCTGTAACGACGTTTTTTAAAACATCCCGACGTAGTAATATCATTCACACAAGGCAAAATATAACATAAGACGTAATAAGAATTATCAGGGCAATACACAGTTTAATAAAAATTTAAAAAGAGTGAGTAGGCTTACAATTAATTTTGCTTTCTCTGCCGCCTTTGGGTCCGGGATGTTACCATTTTGTCTTGTCTAGCTTTCTTCCATAAGGTAGATCGATCAATTTCTACCCCGGGCATGGTTTCCTCCAATTGATCCTCCAAACCAGCATATCCTTTTCGAGACAATCGATGATTGTACTCAAGTTTCTCCCTAATCTGTGAATGTTGAGAATGCACAGACACAAATTCTTGGGATAACCTTGAAGCTACAAAGGCATTCTATTCTGCGTTCTCTATGAATTTATATAGTTCAGGGGGTTGGCTTAATTTCTCCCTCTCCTTGATGTATGGAAGGATATAATGCCTCGTTAGTGTAGACTTGAAATCCTTCCATTTCTTGGCAGCAGAAGATAACACTAGGTTCTTGCCCCCTTAACCTACCACAAAAGCCATGTCAACGGCTTCCCAAATCTGCTCCTTTATATCCTTGGGGATTTCAGCCCATTTCTTGTCCACAAGTGGGACTCTGGAGTGTGCCAACACACCAATGTAGGACTGCATCTCAGTATGTGCAGGGCCACATCCTTTCCCCCTTTTATTGTACTCAACAACTGGCTTGATTTTATGATATTTTCTCTTCACAACACGAGGCATTATGCTTATACCTCGACCTGACTTTGAATCCTCAAAAATTGTTGTCGTGCTGGCTGGTTCTGTCTCAACAGATGAAACAAACTTCATCTTCTTCAAGGACTTGTCTTGAGGAGTTACCATTCCAAGCTCCTTACTTCCATTTTTTTTCGAGCTAGAGTCCTTACTTTGGTCTTGAGAAATCATGGTTACAGACAAATCAAACCTGCAAGTTAAAATAAGAACACAAACGACGGTTATTTATAAAACCCGACGCATGATAAGATTTTACACGATGCAATAACATAACATCAGACGTAATAAATGTTTAAAACGATGGTACTTAAACAACGATGAAACAATATAAAAGAAGACGTAATAAGAACTTATTACGGCGATATTTACATTCCGTTGTGATATTTAAATTCAAACGATGTTAATATTAATATAACGTCGTGGTATTAACATTCACACGACGTGAATAATAAGATACCATCGTCTATATAAGATTCCAAACCCTTCTTTCTTTGTCTTTGTATTTTATCAAATTAGGAAAAACAAAAACCATGGTTCAGAGAAATCAAACTGGCAATCAAACATTCACAGACAAAGAAAGAAGGGTTTGGAATCTTATATAGACGATGGTATCTTAATATAACGTCATGGTATTAACATTCCCACGGCGTGAATAATAAGATACCGTCGTCTATATAAGATTCCAAACCCTTCTTTCTTTGTCTTTGTATTTTATCAAATTAGGAAAAACAAAAACCATGGTTCAGAGAAATCAAACCTAAAATCAAACAAGCAAATAAAAACACAACGGTCATTTTAAAAACAACTTAGATCAATTTTAAGACGACGCTAGGACGACTGACGAACCGTCGTGGTCTACATATTTAACCACGTAAATAAGAAGCTACCGTCGTCTTATTTAGTTGAAGTAGTTGTGTTCAGAGTTGGAAACTTTCCCTCTTTGTCTGTATATTTTATCAAACTTGGAAAGAATTAAAATGATTTTGGCCAGAAAAAAGGTAAAAAGATTTTCAAAACAAAACTGTATGAGCATGCAAAACAACAGCAAAAATAGTGAGAAATGAAAGCTTACCTTTTGCGTGCAATGAAAGCTTTCTCTCGGAGTTTGGTGTTTAAGTTCAGAGACGACGACGAAGACGAGAGGAAGACGATGAAATACACTAACAGTGCTCTGACAAGGAAAAAAGACGAAAAGTTTTCTCTCGGAGATTGAAATTTTTTCTCGAGTTTGGAACAGTGCAAGTGTAAGTCGTAGACGAAAAGCTGAATATATATACAAACCGTTTCATAAAAATAAGACGACGGTTTACAGAGAACGACAACGTATAAATAAAAAACTACGATGGTAATTTGAACTTATGACGTGGTAAATAAATACGACAGTAGTGTTGTAGGTACCGTCTTAGTAAACTCCAAAATAAAAGTCGATAACTTAATCTCTCGCGTCATGGTACAAGGATTTAACACGTCGTTTTTTTGTAATATACCGACATGGATTATTTAAAATATACGACGTATATTAAATAATAACCGACGTTGATGTTTACAATTAAACGGCGGTTTGTGTGTAAAGACCGCTGTGGATTTTAAAGATTTATTGTATAAATTTGACACTTTCTTTCAGTTTTAGTTTTCGTTTAGGGTTCCAAGTTCTTCTGGAGGCTCGTCTTCCTTTCTCACAGACACTCTCTCTCACATCTCAAAGACAATAATTTGGATGTCTTTCTCAAAGAGAAATGGAGCTTACTCTCCAACAAATCTGTATCCACAAGAAGAAGCTTGTCATCTAGTCTTCTACTTCCGTCAAAAGAGATGCAAGCCTGGCCTCCACTAGCTGTTGAAGGAAAGTTGAAGATCAGATGTGCCTGGTATTTTAGCTACTACATCAATAATACTACGTACAATTTTTGCAGTTTTGCAGTTAAAGAAAGGCCTCAACTGGGTGAGAAGGTTACGAAGATCCTCTGCTCGATTTTCTTGTCTAAGAAGATCCATCAAATTTGTGATAGCCTGTTCCTTTATCCGTAGAGCTTCAGAAGAAGAAGATGAGTTTTCAAGAATGCGATAAAGAATAGAAATGGCTTCAGATGACCTCTAAAGCCTGAGCAATCGAATCAGTAGTTGCTGGGAGATATGATGAAGACATTGTCAATGCTTTGAACTATCCAAGTCCTGCAGAAAGAGAACAAACCAAACTATTAAAATCAAATAATAAAATTGAAACAACGACAGTTTTTTGTTCTACCGCCTTTTTTGGTCGTCTTTTTTGTTGTCGTAGTATATTAAAGTAAGATGGCGGTAGGTTTATAATTACCGACGTAGATTATTTTCGTTAAACGTCGTAAGTGTAATATAAACCGACCTGGATTTTATTTTTAATTATAAATAGAGTTTTTTTCCGAGTTCTTTCGAGCTTTAGTTTTCAATTCTGTGGATTATAAATAGAGTTTTTTTTCCCGAGTAAATTTAAATGAAGGAAATTAAAAGGACATGAAATTAATGTTCTAGAATTTGTAAAGTTTCTTGTTTGGGTGGACTGATTTAAATCAAATCACGAATATAAAAACAACGGACGGTTTTTGTTCTACCGTCGTCTTTTTGAGTAAATAATAAGATGGCGGTAGGTTTATAATTTCCGACATCTTTAATTTCTACATCGAGTTACTTAATTGATTGCTGTCGTTAGTTTTTGCTCTAAGAGTAAGGGGACGCATAATATATTTGTTTTGGAACGTGGATTCTTTTTGTTAAAACGTCGTTAGGTGTAATATAACCGACGTGGATTTGATTTTTTTAATTATAAATAGAGTTTTCTTTCACAAGTTCTTTCAGTTTTAGTTTTCAATTAGGGTTTCAACTTCTTTTGGCCCTTTTCTCTGTCTCACCTCACCTTTTAGGAGGCAATTGTTTGGATGTTGGTGTGTGTGTATGTTTGTGTATCTGATTCACAAACATACACACATCTATTTTCAAAAAATTGTCTCTGATTGCAAATCTATAGATGCCGTCGTGAAATTTTAGGAGGCAATTGTTTGGATGACACACAAACGCTGAAACGACCCGACCAAATTCCACTTTGAAATCCGGGCCAATCCGTTTTAAATTGACACCCCTTTGGTATCCGGGATCGTAAATGACCAAAATGCCCTAGAAGCGATAACACAAACTCCTGGGTCTATCTGGTAGTGCATGGGCTTAGCGTAATCAGTAGGAGGTCTGCCATTACCCTTTACGAGGATCAAGCCACGTAGTTCTTTCACCCGCCTGCCCGACTGTAATTGGTTCAACCTATCCGTAAACATACTCTAGGGTTGACGTTTTTGATGTCATGTCATACTGACTCGTTTTACGATCCGCCAAATACTATCACGATCCTCTGGAATTACCTAGATCAATCATACGAAAATTATTACGATCCAGATTGCAAAACTAGTGAACGATCGCACACTAGGCGAGATCGTTCGGGTTCAAGCGGTATCCAAATTAAGATCCGCGAATCCTATGCGCTCGTGAGGACTAGGGATCACTCTAGAACTGCGGCGTGGTCCCCACCTGCTGCCCACGCGCGCCCGCCTTGGCTGGCGTCGCGTGGTACACTAAAGCGATAACGCCTGGCGGAAAATCTCAACATCTCGGTTCAAGACTCCTATCCTAGGTAAAAACCCTATTTGGAACCACTTTTGGTCAAGAAAAGTGGCGGAAATGGCAGTCAAACAAAGGACGGTGGCTCAGCCGGCTGAAACCTAACTCGTAAATCAGAGCTATCTACGCTGGAAATTTCTGAAATCCTACCCAACCAGCAGCTAGAGCACGAAAAATAGCTAGAAAACCATACCTCACTCGTCTGAAGCGATGGCGGAGGAGGAGCGAGCTCACAAATTCCGTCAAAAGTCCAAACCACCCTGTTTCGTGGCGGTTTCCGGCTACCACGACGGCAGATCGAGGCTGAGATGGGCTGGGACTGGAAGAGCAAAGTGTGGTGGTTCTAACGTGACCGGTCTTGCCTGAATCGGTGACCGGAGGTGGGAGAAATCGCCCCGGGAAGTTGGCTGGTCGAGCTCGAAACCCAGAAATTTCTGGGTTTATATAAACTGAAGTTTGAAATATTTACGGTTATGCCACTGAACTTCTTTTGATCGTAACTCCTTCGTTACAACTCCGATTTGAGCCCGTTACATGTCTACGAACTCGTTTCGTCGCGCTCTACGCAATGGTACAACTAAAATCCCCAAATTCTTTCCCGGTCAAGGCAACTTTTAAACTAATAAAATATTCTAGGGGTATTTTTGTCTTTTTCTCAAATAAATTAATAATTAAATATTAATTTTAGGTTTGGGTTATTACAAACGCACACACATCATCAACTTCCAAAAAATTGTCTCTCATGATGGCAAATGCTGGGCTCTTGCCGTCATCAAATTTTAGAGCAATTTTTGGATGTTAATGTGTATGTGCGTTTGTGTATCTCAAAGACATAAATACACATACATCATTAACCTCTAAAATATTGTCTTTCTGGTAAGATTATGATGAGAGAACGAGTTTCATCAAAGTAGATTTAAATGTTGGGATCTCAGAAAAATCGATTATGTGGGTGGTTTTCTATATAAACCGTCGTGGTTATTTCAATTCTTGTCATTAAGTTGATCTACCGACATAGGATAACAAAATCCAAGAAATAAATTGTTAAAAAAAGAGATTTTCTATTTAAACCCCACACTTCTCTTAGTTCACCCCATGTTCTAAGTTCACCCCAACTTTTAATTTAAATTTTCACAATTTCTAAGAAAACCCCACTATCTTCCCAAACTACCCTTAAATACACCCCAAACTGAAAAAATAAGAACTAAAAGAGATTTTCTATTTAAACACCACAATTTTCTTTGTTCCCTGCAAAAAAAAAAAAAAAAAACACAAACAAATGAAACCCCAAGTCCTAAATTTAATACTTTCTAGAGAAAGAGACAACTTTACCTCTCTCCAAGACTGGAAATTCAAAAACTTGGGTATTGGAGTTGGAGAGAGAGAGAGAGTTTGTAGCAGGAAGTTGTAAGGAGGTTTCTAAAACTTAATATAAAGAGTGGTGGGGTGTGTGTATAGATGTGCTAGGGTTAATTATCAAGTTGGATGACCTTTTTTGTCTTTTTACACAATAAAAGAGAAGTACGGGGTTTAAATAGAAAATCTGAAAAAAATTCTTATAAAGACGACGGTTTAAATATAAGGTACGACATATAAAGTGAATAAATATGACGATAAATTTTATAATACGTCGTGAAATGAAAAACCCCAACGTGGTGAGAGTTAAAGATACCATCATAGAACTATACTAGGAAGACGTCGATATATTTATCTTTGTCGTAGTTGTACATTAATTTAATACGTCGGTATTTTGTATTATCTGCCGTGGATTTATTTGTAATTATCTCACGCCTTATCGAAAACTTGGTCATGTTAATTTCTGAGTAAGCGATGACTTGACATCGTCGTCTTTACTTTCTCGTCGGTCTATTCATACCTTCTACAGTTCTTTGTTGGATTTTACTACTACTGTGGAAATCTATTTCAATAAGGCGTCGGTTTTAAATTAGGTGTGTCTTTTAGAAACAACCATTGGAATCTCCATTTTTTAAGTGTTTAAAATGTTATTACACGGCGGTTTTATAGAACAAGTCGTCTTTAAAACAACAGACGGTTTTCCTTAGACCGTCGTTTTTATTATGGCCGTCTTTGTCACTTTTGTAGCAGTAAATTGAGAGCACAGAGATGAGTCGAGCAATATAGCAATCTTGAGAGAGAGAAAATCGTAGATCCTTCGCCTCCCAATACCTACACCAAAAAAAAGCATGAGATCCAGAAACATAAATACATAAATAAAACAAACAAAAAAGTAGAAGATTGAAGAAAGATGAAAACACATCAGAAACATTAACACCAAATCAAAAACACCCAAACATCGAAAGCTTAGAGATTTTTATACATTAGATTGAAGCCCAGAGAAGCAGTGAGATCCAAGAGACAACAAGACAGTTGAAGAGAGAAAAACACAGTAAGATTAGAGAAATTACTCAATAAATTGAAACCCTAATTGAAATTTCCCAAAACATTGAAACCCTAACTTAAATAATCTCACAGGACGACCTGTTTAGAAGAGGACGCCATTGTAGAAGAGGATGGCGATGCAAAAGGTTAAAACCCAGCGAAGGGACTTCATAGCTCTCTCGGAGATGAGAAGGATGCCTATGGCTCTCCCTTTCTTCGAATGCCTTATGTTATTTTTGTTGTGGCCAAACTTAGAGTGTCCAGATGAAGGAAAGAGAAGGAGATGGAGGAGATCCAAAAACATTGTGATTTTTTTTTTCCCAGGAGATAGAAGCTGAAAAATGGCGAGAAGTTTGGGAGGGATTGAAAAAAAATACGAGGGTGAAGGGCCAAGTTCGCAATGGAAGTTTGAAAAAAGGAGAGGGAGCGTGAAATTTTTTTGCTAGAGCGTTGATTATACTTTTAGCGTCAGTGCTTGCCAAAAAAAAAAAGCCCCCCACTTTACCCAAAAAAAAAAAAAAAAAAGCTTTAGGCATTAGTCGTTAGAACAGACAATGCTAAATTGGTATTAAGACATCGCTAACAAAAATAAAATATTTGTGTTGAAGTCTTTTTACCTTTTAGCATCATAATTTATAAAAGCGATACCTAATGTAGTCATAGCATCGGTTTTTGATTTACTGATGCCAATGTAGTGTTGCTAAAGCCAAATGGCCCAAGATGTAAGTGATATTTGAAGATGATGGTTTGATATTCACATGTTCTTATGTCATTTGAATAACCTCAAACACATATATATGTGAACATTTGCTTGTAGGTGGCAACAACTAGGGGTGGTACAAGTAGAGGGAGAATTAGAGGCTTAGGAAGATCATCATCTCAACCTCAACCTCTTACATTACCTTCAAATATCTAAGGAAGTGCACCAATTGGACCAAATCAAATGGCCCAACTTGTAAGTGATAGTTGAATATGGTTTCATACTCACATTTTCTTATATCATTTGAATAACCTGAATCACTTTTCTGTCAAATTTTGCTTCTTGGTTGTATCAACTAGGGGTGGTAAAGGGAGAGTGTAACATCCCAGTCCTAAATAAAATTTTAATTATTAATTTATTCAGGTAAAAGACTGTTTTGCCCTTGGAATATTTTATTAGTATAAAAGTTGACTTTTGATTGGGAAGGAATTTGGGATTGATTTAGGTCTTTGTTGTGTGTAGAGCACGGCAAAAAGTCCGTAGACACGTAGTAGACTCAAATCGAGTTGTAATGAAGAAGTGATGATCAAAAAAAGTTTAATGGCATAGCACCGTAAATATCTTGAAGTTCAGTTTTTTTTAAACCCAAAATTTCTGCGTGCGAGGCGTTCGACGGCCGACTTGAGAGGTGGTGCACTCCAATTCAAGCAAGCCGTGTCAGCGAACCACCTCACTTCCCTCTTCGGTCCCAGCCATCTCGGCCTCGACTGTCATCTATCAGTAAAACCATACAAAAAAGGTTTGGATAGTTTTTTTGACGGAATTTCACGGAGAGCTCTCAGACCCCTCTGGCCATCGTTTCATGCGAGTGAGGTATGATTTCTCACCTATTTTTCAGGATCTAGCTGATGGTTGGGTAGGAATTTCTCAATTTTGAGCATAGGTAGTTCGATTTTGAATTCGATTTCAGTCGGTTTTGGGACCGCGATTTCGGCCACTTCCAGCCACTTTTTGGGGTAGGTCCAAGAACTAAAATGGTTCCAAATAGGGTGTTTTACCTAGGGTAGGAAGTCGGGTTTCCGCGTTTTGAAGATTTCCATTGCCGGAATTTGATCATGCCACCCACGCGCTGCGGCGCGTGTGGCGGCTGCGGGCAGCCTGTGGGCAGCTCAGTGAAGTCACTTTCAGAACCTAAAATGATCTCTTGTCCTCACGAGCGCATAGGAATTTGCGGATATTAATTCGGACAACGTTTGGACCCCGAACGGGTCTCGCATATGCAGATTTCCGGGTTCAATACGTTTGAACCGTTGGATAGCAGTCAATTTCTTGTAGGTTGAGCTATGTAATTCCAAGATTGTGTAGGATTCAATGGATTGTGAATCGGAGTCCCGGATACTCCGAAAAGGCCAACCCTAGAGCTAGGTTTACAGTAACCATCCGATCGTGCGATCGTGAGTTGTCCGACTGTCCGATCGAGACCAGACTCTCAGGACATAAGTCCTAGGCATGTTAGAACCTCTAGGAACTCTCGGAGCAGAATTTTGACGTTGTGGATCCCATGGGGTCCCGAGTTGACTTTTTGGACTTATCGCTTTTTGAGTCCTGAGGCACTTCTAGACTGTTCTAATCAGTGGAAAAGCTTACATAGGCTTGAGAATGACCTTGGGCTCAATGCAAGAACTTCTAGAGCCTGTATGACTTGGATTAAATAATGAGGATGAGCTCAATAGAATATCTTTAGGCTTTTTATACGCTGCCGGTGCGTATGAGTGTTCAATTGGTTTATTTATGGTCTTAATTTCTTGATTTAGTGAATTCATGATGAGTATTTAATTATCTGTTGATTTATCACATGCTTATATATTCAGATGGTTAATTATGTTGTAAGATTATTATTATAAATTTGAATGATGTGCTAATCAAAGATCAATATGGCTAGCAAACTAGCTAAGTATTTGATACATATATTCAGTAGTTGAAAAGGAATAATGATCGCTTTTGGTTTTTTATCATATTTTGGTATATATATATATATATATATATATGGATATATATTTTAAGTTTAGTTGAGAACTAATTTATTGAAAGTTTATATAAATGACGGGTTATGGTTTTCAAACCCACCACGAGGGTACCCCCAGTTGCCTTGAGACAGTTTGTTATTTTGATAATGCCCCACGAAGTTTCGTGGGACGCTGAATCGGGTGGCAGCCACTTATGCTTCTGATTGAAGTGTTGTTCCTAGACCGCTACCATGGATCAGCCGTCACTTGCCCCCGGTCCGCCGCTTGCCGCCGGGCTGACTTTATTCACCGAGACCGCCAGGGGAATTGACAGAATATCAGGAATTGACGGAAATAAAGGGGGGTATGCCTAGGTGGAGATAATTTAAGTTCTGGGATTTAAACTAAATTGAGGATTTTATATAGTTATCATTATTGTCTTAAGTGTCACATTTGTTTTACAAGTAATAGATGGAATTATATATATATATATATATATATCTATATGTTTATTTATGAACCTTACGTGAGTTTGATACAAGGGTATTCGGAGCTTGTCTATTTTATTTTAATCCATTTTGCTTTAATTTATCTTATTTTATTTTATTTAAGTGGTTTGCCCTTATCTTTTTATTATTGGATATAGTAGTAAATAACTTAAGTTTTTCTAGCATATTTTGCTCTACTAGTCTTAGAGATATCCGATGTGATGATGCGGACATCTCTGACAAACCTTTTAAGGTTTACCAAAGAAGGAAGAAGTGATCAGCCAATCCAACATTATCATTATGGTTGGGGTGAAATCTTAGTTTCCAGATTTCAATAGGAAAACTATTTTTTTTCCAGATTCCAGATTTCACTAGGATTTCTAGATTTTCCAGATTTTACTAAGTTTTAGTTTTTCCAGTTTTTAGTAGGATTTGATTTAAGTTTCCTAGTTTGTTTGGATTGGTTCCTTTGTGGATTAGGATTCCTTTTTAGTAAGGGATCTTTATCCTATTGTCTCTAGGTTTAGTTTGCTATAAATACTCTCTATGTAGTTCTTAAAATCGAGATTTGAGATAATAAGAAAAGTTTACTTTCCAGAGATTGGAGACTCCTTGGTGTGAAGCCAAACTCTTTTGGTGTGAAGCCAAGGCATCTTTTACCACTTATTTTCTGTTTTTCCATTGTTTTCGCTTCCGCTAAATTACCCAAATACTCAATACACCCTACATCAAATTTGGCATCAAAGCCTGGTTTTCGTTTTCCTTGGGTTCAAACTTTTCGAATATTTCTTGTCTTCACACTGTTTGTCAAGTGATGGCTCCAACTAAGCCTGGAAAGACAGATGAGCCAGAGATGGACTTTGAACGTCTTAATCAGATGATGGAAAACTTATCAAAGCAAGTGGCAGATTTAGACAGTAGATCCAGACTGCGGAACGTCGCTTCGCGCACTTAAAGCATCTAACCAACATGATGAAGCAAGTGTGAATGGAGAGAGAGGAATCATGATCAACAATGCCATGATAGAAGGAATGATCGAGACGAGAGACAATTTTCATCGTGGCTATGAGCAAGACCTCGATGAAAGGGTGATAGGATCGCTGAAAGTTGACGCCCTAATTTTGATGGAGCTAAACCAAAGCACTCCCCATGGTTGGCTACCATGGATCGCTTATTTTAAGTGGCATGACATGTCCAAGCTCAAGGGTGAGATTTGCTAAGATAAAATTGGTGGGTCAAGTCGATTGTTTTGGACCAATGTTGAAACACTGACTAGAGAGAGATGGTGAAGAACCAATCGCCCACTGGGGTGAGATGAAAGAAAGGTTGAAGCAGAAATATCTACCATTCTCCTATCAACAGAGTTTTTTGACTAGTGGCAAACTCTTCGTCAAGACGACATGCCAGTTGCTGAATATATTACAAAATTTGAGGAATTCATGCTGAGATATAAGGGAAGATCGAAGGATGACTCTTTCTCGTTTTAGATCAAGACTTCGTCCAGAGCTTCAAAGGGAATTAATTCCTCATACTGTGAATACCTTGGAGAGGGTTTTTCAGAAAGTAAAGAATTAGAGAAGTATTTGAAATCTGCCAACGTAGTCAATCGAGTGGATCCTTACAAATCTGATTTTCGTGCTGGTACACCTGGGACAAAGCCTAATGCAACGACTAAGGGTTTCACAATGACAAGTTCAGTTAGAATTGACAAAGGAAAAGGAGCACTAGTGGATACACGAAATGGTGGAACACAAAGATGTTACAAATGCCAAGGTTTTGGACACTTTGTTGTCCAATGCCCAACGAAGGAGACAACAAGAAGTCTGATCACAAACATTGACAAACAAAATGACGATCAAGACGATTTTTGAGGAAGATGCTTATGAACCCCAACAACCTGCTGAAGATTGTGGAAACGACTTTGAAGCCCCTCATCCAACATTATCAATAGTAGGGTGTACTTTGGTCAAATCCAAGGAAGGAAATCGAGATTGGCATAGAACTTCCATTTTCACACTTACATCAAGTCCGTGGGATAAAGATTGAAAGTGATCATAGATAATGGTAGTTGTATCAATGTTGTATCAACACTTACCGTCTCAAGCCTTGGCTCATCCACTCAAAAATCCTCGAACAATACAAAGTAGCATGGACTCCACAATACTCTTCAATCCTCGCATCCAGCGTGTCAAGTGCTATTCAATTTTCATCTTACAAGGATCATATTTGGTGTGATGTGGTGGCAATGGATGTGGGCCATATTCTCTTGGGAAGGCCATGGATATACAATCACAACGTGACCATCTTAGGTCGAGAAACATATGTTCATTCATCCACAAAGGAAGAAAGTCACGCTCAGCTTCACTTCAACCTAAGATTGTGAATAACCTACAGCAAGCAAGGAGGAAAAGAGTCAAGTATGCAAATCCAAAGCCTTGCACATCATTACATTAAAAGAATTTATTAAAGAAGTAGATGATGCTCTCATATATGTTCTAGCCATAAGGGAATCAGGGCGTTTCGCTAATATGGAAGTGCCTTCCAAGGTGAGACCGATTTTAGAAGAGTATCAGGATGTGTTCCCCGATCATCTCCCAAATGAACTTCCTCATCTCCGAGACATTCAACATGCGATTGATCTTGTTCCTGGGTCAACATTACCCAATTTACCTCACCATCGAATGAATCCCACGTAACATGCAAAGTTGATACAAGTTGATGAACTCTTGCTAAAGGATTTATTCGAGAGAGCCTTAGTCCTTGTGTCGTACCCGCTCTTCTCATACCCAAGAAAGATGTGCGGTGGAGAATGTGTATTGATACTTAGGCTATCAACAAGATTACAGTCAAATATCGGTTTCCAATACCAAGGCTCGATGACATGTTGGCATATGATGACCGGTGCCACTATCTTTTCCAAGATAGATTTGAAAAGTGGATATCATCAGATTCGTGTTCGGCCAGGAGATGAGTGGAAGACAGCCTTCAAAACAAAAGACAGCCTATATGAATGGTTAGTCATGCCTTTTGGACTAACCAATGCACCAAGCACTTTCATGAGAGTTATGACACAAGTTTTGAGGCCATTCATGGGTAAATTCTTGGTTGTTTATTTTGATGATATCTTAACAAGTCTGCACGGTTCTTCGAGCAGAGAAACAATTTGCTAACCTTAAGAAGTGTTCCTTCATGTCTAGTGAAGTTATCTTCTTGGGGTTTGTTGTATCGTTTGAAGGCATGAAAGCTGATCCGGAAAGGTAAAGGCCATTGATAGTTGGCCTGAACCAACAAATATCCACAAAGTGCGTAGTTTTCATGGATTGGCCACATTCTATCGTCGTTTTATTCATGGGTTTAGTTTAATCACTGCTCCTCTCACGGATTTGCATGAAGAAGGGAGAATTCCACTAGTCTAATGCTACTGCAAAAGCATTCAAAGAGATTAAGGCTAAAATGGTTGAGGCTCTAGTAATGTGTCTTCCAGATTTCTTAAAGCCTTTTGATGTAGCTTGTGACGCGTTAAGGGTAGGGATAGACGGAGTATTGAGTCAAGAAGGACATCCAGTGGCTTATTTCAGCGAGAAATTGAATGAAGCCAAGCAAAAATATTCTACCTATGACAGAGTTTTACGCAATTGTTCAAGCCTTGAGACATTGGAGACATTATTTGTTACCACAAGAATTTGTTTTATTTTCAGATCATGAGGCTCTGCGATAATTGGGTTCACAAAAGAAATTAAATTCCAGCCATGCAAAGTGGGTTGAGTTCCTTCAAGGGTACATGTTTGTGTTGAAACATAAAGCTAGTGTGGAGAATAAACCAGCAGATGCTCTCAGTCGTAAGGTTTCTCTTATAAGTACTATGAGTGTGGAAGTTAGCGGATTTGAAAGATTGAAAGAAGACTATTCGATATGTCCAGATTTTGGGAAGGTATATGCTGCACTTTCAGAAGACAAGTCCAGAAGTAATGAATTTGTTTTACAAGATGGTTT